>NC_079200.1:25416254-25688754 GCF_029499605.1 Hyla sarda
GATATATATATATATTTATAGTAGTTTTGCAACAGCTGGAGGCACCCTGGTTGAGGAACACTGATATATATATATATATATATATATATATATACACATACATATAAATAACCATATATATGTATATATCTATCTATATATTTGTATATATATATATATATTTCTATATATATATTTATATATATATATATATATTTATACATACATATATATTTATACATATATATAGATATATACATATATATATATATATATATATATATATATATATAAAATGTACATTGTATGTATCAGCAAATGAAAGATTCCCATCACATTTTCTGTTTTCAATCTTTATTAGTCTGAATTAAAATGGACACATACACAACACTTCTTGTGCCCCACACACTAATTTACCTTTTTTTTTTTTTGTTCTCTACAAGCTTAAGAATTGTCAACATTTACCAGACATATGGGGGGGGGGGAATAAAAAATAAAATAAAATAAAAATCTACATAAAAAAAAAAAGAAAATCTACATAAAAAAATTAAAATAAAATATGACATCAAAATAAAGGATAAAAAACAGCTGCTTAAAATAAGTATATAAATCAAATTTTTATTGTCAATCATACATTAAAATAAATTACATTTGAAATGATATAATAGCTAAAATAAATACATAAATAAATAAATAATGTATCACGTAATATAGAAATCCATAAATAGGATATCATAAAAGGAATAGATATCCTAAATAAGAGATAATAAAAATGAATGGATATCATAAATAAAAATCCTACACAGAGCTATAGAGAAATCTGACGGAAATGCCATATAAATCCCTTAAATGTAAGATGCATTGCCTGGCATGAAACCAATGGTGACAGAATAAAAAAAAACATTCACAGTTATACCAAGCAAATCAATCAGAAACGTAGGGTAAAAGTGAAAACCTTAGATTTTGCATATTTTTAGAAGTTTTTTTTCTTTTTTTTATTCTTTTTCTTTAATCTCTTTGCCATGCAAAAACATCACAGAGTATTTTCTGCATGTCACCTGCTTCCCCCCCTTTATTTTTTCGGATCGTAGAACAGATATTATAGGACACACAGGATCGGAAAAGAACATTTAGTGATGAACAACAACAACAACAACAACAATAACAACAAGGTTTTTGTTGATGCAGGAGACTGAGATGCAGGTCACGTGCCTCGTTTAACCTTTTCAGTGCCAGGGGAGACCGCAGGACTTCATCTTCCTGCGTCCCCCTCGGCCCGTAACGAAATTGAAAATAAATTGCACATTAAATGTGGTTGCTTGGTCCCCCTTTAAAATAAACTTTATATAAATTTCCTTTTTTTTTGTTTTGTTTTTATATTTTGCATAGATTCTCCATTTTGTTTCCTACTCCATCCTAGGGTTGCATTTTATTGCTTTAGCAAAAAAAAAAAAAAAAATCTTCTGCAATTGAATTTCAATTTTAGGTTTTTCTTTTTTGTTACTTTTGCAGTAGGCAAGGGGAGTGGGAAAGTGAGATAGATAGATAGATTGATATGAGATAGATAGATAGATAGACATGAGATAGATAGATCTGAGATAGATAGATAGATATGAGATAGATTGATATGAGATAGATAGATATGAGATAGATAGATAGATATGAGATAGATAGATAGATAGATAGATAGATATGAGATAGATAGATATGAGATAGATAGATAGATACATATGAGATAGATAGATAGATAGAAATATATGAGATAGATAGATAAATAGATAGATATGAGATAGATAGATATAATAGATATATATGAGATAGATAGATAGATATGATAAATATATAAATATGTATATATATAGATAGATAGATATGAGATAGATAGATATGAGATAGATAGATATAGATAAATAGAGATAGATAGATATGAGATAGATAACTAGATAGATAGATATGAGATAGATAGGTATAGATAGATAGATATGAGATAGATAGATAGATATGAGATAAATAGATAGATATGAGATAGATAGATAGATATGAGATAGATAGATAGATATGAGATAGATATGAGATAGATAGATAGATAGATATGAGATAGATAGATAGATAGATAGATATGAGATAGATAGATAGATAGATAGATAGATAGATATGAGATAGATATGAGAAAGATAGATATAGATAGATACATAGATAGATATAGATAGATATGAGATAGATAGATATGAGATAGATACGAGATAGATAGATATGAGATAGATAGATAGATATGAGATAGATAGATATGAGATAGATAGATATAGATAGATAGATAGATATGAGATAGATAGATAGATAGATAGATATAGATAGATATAGATAGAGATGCCCACGTTGATCACTTTTCTTTATAAAATTCTGTCTCTTTTCTGTATATTGCACCTAGGTGGGGGGCATCACCCCCCATGATCTAGACACGTGGTCAGGTCCATTATATGTACAGATAGCAATATATAGGAATACTGTCAGCAGAGGGGACAAGTCTACAGTTATTATAATACAGAAACAAGTGCCTAAACCCAGTATACGTTACATGTGCAAACATGATGTGTCTTCAGGATATGTACATGTGAATGGACTGGAGGGGTGAGGGGGGCAGAGAGGCCTCACATAGTGCAGGATGATCCAGACAACCATGGAACATCAAACGCATGATGGTTGTAATGGAGTTGGCCAGACAGTAGGTGAACCCAACAGAACTCTGGATGGTGCAGTAATAGTTACAACCAACACAACTGTATGTAGTGCATGAGGGCCACCTTGAAAAAAACAAAACTGTAGGGTGGCAAAGGTTACCCAACCGCAAGCAGGGTCTCCAAACACAACAGAAGGTTCACCCTAATAACAAGTGTCTGCACCAAAGGATGGCCCTCAGGCTTTGTTCTTTTCCATTGGTCCCTTCAACATTCCCATATTTCTTGGCACAGATGGAGGAAAGTTGGGTGGCTCAGTTATGGAAAAACGCATTGAGTTCCTCATACATAGGGGCCCTATCATGGTGGACGTGCATATCATAAGGCAACAGGTTCTCAGAGTGGACACCACTTCGCATCCCAGAAGATCCGAAGAGCAGGCTGTGCCCAGAAGGCCTGGAGGACGGAAGGGCAGAATAGTGCATAGAGTAGTGGTAATTTTTGTCATGGTCAGGGGATGAGTCCTGTTTGAGGGAGAAGTTGCCATTAATGCACAGTGGTGGACTTAAAGGGGCATCGTACTCAGAGCTATTGTAGTCCGGAGACGTGTTACCATACAGGGACTCATAGGTGGCACAGTAGCCATGGCTCCTCAGAGCATGAGTATTGGCCATGGTGCTGGACTGGCATTGGGAGCCTGAGATCCTGGAGCACTGGTAGGAATAGGGGTGCATGGCAAAGGAAGAATTTGGGCCGTGGTACCTGCCAGCTTCTTGACCTTGCTCAGTCAGGAAATTTCTGGAGTTGAGCTGCAAGCAGCCGGCCACCAGGTTGGTCGTGGGCTGGGACAGGCCCTTGCACAGGGTTTGCACGTAGGCCACTAAGTCAGGCCTTTTCCCAGACCTAAGGATCTCGGAGAGGGCCCATATGTAGTTCTTAGCTAGCCTGAGAGTCTCGATCTTGGACAACTTCTGGGTCTTAGAGTAGCATGGCACCACCTTCCTGAGGTTGTCCAGGGCTGAATTGAGGTCATGCATGCGGTTTCTCTCCCTGGCATTGGCTTTTTGTCTTCTCACCTTGGACCTCTCCATCCTGGCCTTGGTCATTTTCCTTTTTTTGGGGCCACGTTTCTTGGGCCTGTCTCCCTCAGCTTCCTCTGTCCCCTCCTCCTCCTCTTCCTCATCATCATCTTCCCCACCAATATCCCCATCGTCCTTGCTCTCACTCAGAGAGCCCTCAGTGTGCACCTCCTGCAGGCTCTTCTCGCTCCTCTCGTCCTTGTCGCTCATGTCTTCATCACAGTCATCAGGCCAGGAGGCGAATTTCTGCACCTCGGGGATAAGACTGGTCTCGCTGAACAGCCTGGTCAACATGATGGCTGAGGACAGAAGACAAGACAAGTCAACACAGGGCTCCTCTGGGGAGTGCAAGGGGGGCGACAGTGATGTCATTAGTGACCACCTATACAACATAACATGTACCAGTGTTTCCCAACCAGGGTTTGCCTCCAGCTGTTGCAGAACATCAAACCCTAGCATGTCAGTGTTTCCCAACCAGGGTGACTCCAGCTGTTGCAGAACTACAACTCCCAGTATGTCAGTGTTTACCAAGCAGGGTTTGCCTCCAGCTGTTGCAGAACATCAAACCCAAGCATGTCAGTGTTTCCCAACCAGGGTGCCTCCAGCTGTTGCAGAACTACAACTCCCAGCATGTCAGTGTTTCCCAACCAGGGTGCCTCCAGCTGTTGCAGAACTACAACTCCCAGCATGTCAGTGTTTCCCAACCAGGGTTTGCTTACAGCTGTTGCAGAACTACAACTCCCAGCATGTCAGTGTTTACCAAACAGGGTGCCTCCAGCTGTTGCAGAACTACAACTCCCAGCATGTCAGTGTTTCCCAACCAGGGTTTGCTTCCAGCTGTTGCAGAACTACAACTCCCAGCATGTCAGTGTTTCCCAACCAGGGTGCCTCCAAGCTGTCCAAAACTACAACCCCCAGCATGCCCAGACAGCCTTCGGCTGTCTGGGCATGCTGGGGGTTGTAGTTTTGCAACAGCTGGAGGCACCTTGTTTGGGAAACACTGAGTCATGTACAATATAATTCCTCTGAGGATACCCCCCAAGACCCTCAATAAGTTATTGTAACATTGGGGCAGCACAGACGACAATACAGCAATGTATGAGCGACATGGACTACAACAACACGCTGAGCATTAGTGTAGGGCAGTGTTCACAACATGTGGCCCTCCAGCAGTTGCAAAACTACAACCTCCATCATGTCCTTACAGCCAAAAGCCATCAGGGTACAATGGGGATTGTAGTTCTGCAACAGCTGGAGGGCCACATGTTGAGGAACGGATGTGTAAATATGTAAATATAGAAAGCATTAATATCACATATCTATCTATCCATCTCATGTCTATCCATCTATCTATCTATCCTCATATCTATCTATCTATCCTCATATCTATCTATCTATCTATCTATCTATCCTCATATCTATCTATCTATCTATCTGTCCTCATATCTATCTATCTATCTATCTATATCATGTCTATCCATCTATCTATCCTCATATCTATCTATCTATCTATCCTCATATCTATCTATCTCATGTCTATCTATCTATCTATCTATCTATCTATCTATATCTATCTCATATCTATCTATCTATCACATCTATCTCATATCTATCTTCCTATCTATCTATCTATCTATCTATCTATCTCTCTCATATTTATCTATCACATCTATCTCATATCTATCTTCCTATCTATCTATCTTCCTATCTATCTATCTATCTCTCTATCACTCCTATCTATCTATCTACCTATCTAGCTCATATCTATCTATCTATCTATCTATCTATCTCATATCTATCTATCTCATATCTATCTATCTATCTATCTGTCTGTCTGTCTGTCTGTCTATCTATCTATCTATCTCTCATATCTATCTACCTATCCATCTCATATCTATTATCTACCTATCTATCTATCTCATATTTATCTATCTATCTATCCATCCTCATATCTATCTATCTATCTATTTATCTCATATCTATCTATTTCATATCTATCTATCCTCAAATCTATCTATCTATCTCTTAATCCACCTCAAATGAGCCGAATATATAGCAATATGTACTTAAATGTATTTTTAGATTTATTATTATCACTAAATAATTATTAATTCATTATTGTCATAATATATAACATTTAGACATATACAATAATTATCTATTATGTTAATAATTGTATCATAATATTATAAGGTAATCTCTCTCTCTCTCTCTCTCTCTATATTATTATTATTGTTTTTGTGGACCTGTGCATTCCAATACATAGAGGAAACAACCCATACAGGTAGAAATAGGAGCTATTTGCCCAATTATGCTTTGACCCTACACCCTGACAGGAACCTAAATGTAACAATCGACTCTCAACCCGGAATCCAAATTGCTCATCATTTAGTGTAATACAAGGAGAAGATCTAATGTCCCAGATAATTGTAATGTAATGTACAATCTATATTTCCCTATGTCTATGGCAGCCCCCCTACCCCATCCCACCAAATCCAGGCGATCCTTCCTGGGCATGATTAGAATTAATTGACTTTCAATTTAGCCATCACGGCTACAAATGAAAACCTGTCAGATAATGTTGATAGATCCAATTATTATTCCATTATAAGATCCCAATGTCCCTGCCCTCCCCATTCACATGGGGTACATTGACTCTCTTAGGGGGGGGGGGGGGGGGGGTCCTCAACCACAATATAGACGGGAACAGAAAGTTCACTAGTGCCCAATAACAATCGCCCGATCCTGCACCATGCGATCTTGCGTTCAAAAAAACGTATATATCATACATTATATCTAAAGAAATATAGACCGTATAAATACGCCTACGGACAATTTTTACCGATAGTTACAATAACAATAAATAATATTTGTATAATATCTTTAAAAAAAAAAAAAAAATAAACAAATCTAAAAAGGAAATATAGACCCGTATAAATACGCCTATGGACAGTTATACCGATAGTTTCAATAACAAAATTTTTTTTTATTTTTATAATATCTAAAAAATAATAATAATAATAATAAAGAAATCTAACAATGAAACATAGACCCGTATAAATACGCCTGCGGACAATTATAGCGATAGTTACAATTTCAATAAATAATATTCTATAATATCTAAAAAAAAAAAAAAAATCTAAAAAAAGGATTATAGACTGTATAAATACGCCTATTTAACAATAAATAATATTTTATAATATCTAAAAAAAAAAAAGAAAATATGAAAATGAAATATAGACCGTATAACTACGCCATAAGGATAATTTTACCGATAGTTAGTTACAATAAAACATTTTAATTTAGTTTAAAAAAACAAAAACGTTTTTAACTGTTCAGACAGGGTTGATCTATACGAATCGCGTGTGTAAAATAGAAATAGAAACAAAAACGATATTTGTAAATAAAATTGAAAAGAACAAGAAGGTAAAACAATGAGGATTGTATGTAAACAAAGTATTAAAAAAAAGAAAGAAATGGAAACATATAGGGCAGTGTTTCCCAAGCAGGGTGCCTCCAGCTGTTGCAAAACTACAACCCCCAGCATGCCCAGACAGCCTTCGGCTGTCTGGGCATGCTGGGGGTTGTAGTTTTGCAACAGCTGGAGGCACCCTGCTTGGGAAACACTGATAAAGGGAAATGGGGAAAAAATCCTGGAACGTGATAGGACAGACAGACAAGGGGGTGAAGGCATCTAATCGGGTGACACAATCGGGTGATTGCCAATGTCCCTCTCTGCGAGCAAAATCCACCAGAATTCCGATTATTTGAGAGACAGATCCCCCCTAGCCATAGCCCCCTGAGCCCCTACAGAGCCAGGAGATGCCATCATGGCTTTCAAGGGTTAATCCTAGATGGATCAGGATCAGTCAAAGGTAGTCTCCATCCGTCCCGATGTCTGCTCCTCCACAATAAGGTAGATAGCAACAACCACAAAAAAAAAATAAAAAATTAAAATAAATAGGGATGGGGATCGTCTCCTTCCTCTCTCCAAGTTGGAGAAGCCTCCTCTGAACCCAACTTACCTCCTGAGCTAAGGCTGAAGAAATTTATGACATGGTTCAGATCATCTTCTGGGAGTAGAACAGTCTCCTTGAGGTTCTCAAGCTCCTTCAGAGTGCAATCCAAAAGGAGGAGAGGGTGGCATGTCTACCGAGTCATGGTACCAGCTCTGATGCCAGGCCATATGGTTGGCACGTCATCCGCGGGAGCGATCACACGGGAGCCTCTGATTGACGTGCGGTTGGATTGAGGGAGATTTGGGTCCCTGGGGGGGGAGGACTTACCATCTGTCACTCTCCTAAAAAAAAAAAAAAGAAAGAAAAAGGAAAGAGAGAGAGAGAGAGAGAAAGAGAGAGAGAGAGGGAGAGGGAAAGAGAGAGAGAGAGAGAGGGAAAGATTCTTAAAATCTCCCCCTCAATGTGAGCTCTGCAAAATGGGGCAGAGGTATTCACACCAAGAAAGGGGGGGTGACTGCTGCCCACCTAACACAGGGGGTGTGAGCCCAAATTATTAGACAAGGAAGGAGCTGGGAAGTTATAAATAGCCAATATAAGAGGGGGGGGGGAGTCGTGTCTACATTAGGGTGGGACAGGGGTTCATAGGAGAGGCTTTTGCGTTTTAAGAGTTGGAGGGAAAACCATCTACATGTACAAGCATCTACAACATCTACTACATGCACAACATCTACAACATTTACTACATCTACAACATCTACAACATTTACTACACACACACACACACCATACGGGATCTGCACCGAATATTGATGTATGTGCCTGCCCTGGAAGGAAAGGACTTTTCATCTGCTCATAGATAGGTAGAAAGAGACGATAGAGAAAGATAGATAGATAGATAGATAGATATGAGATAGAAAGATATGAGATAGATAGATAGATATGAGATAGATATGAGATAGATAGATAGAAAGATAGATTGATAGATAAATAAATATGAGATCAATCTACCCTGGAAGGAAAGGACTTTTCATCTGCTCATAGATATGTAGAAAGAGAGATAGATAGATAGATATGAGATAGATAGATAGATATGAGATAGATATGAGATAGATATGAGATAGATAGATATGAGATAGATATGAGATAAATAGATAGATATGAGATAGATATGAGATAGATATGAGATAGATAGATAGATAGATAGATATGAGATAGATATGAGATAGAAAGATGACAGAACTATATTAGATACATGTGATACTTTTGATATATATGAAATAGATATGGAATGGATAGATAAATAGATAATAGACTATAATATATGCTTAAAATAGTTGATAACTGGATGATAAATATTAGATAGATAACTGATATATTAGATAGATAGATCATGGATAAATAATTTATAGACTATTTGAGATGTTTAAAAGATAAGATAGATATCAGATAGATAAATATATAAATATGTATAAATGTGTGTATTAGGTATAAGACATTGGATACACCATTTAGCATTATAGATAGATAGATAGATATTAGAAGGACAGACAGATACATTGATGTGTAAATCTTAACATACAGTCATCTGAACCTTATAAAGTGACCCCCCCCCCCCCCACACACACACATGATCTCCATTTTTTATGTCCTGGTGTGTGATTCTATGTTCTGGAAGCATTTGTAATGATAACCATCTGAGAAAGCTGCAGAATGTTGATCTGGGTCCCAGGAGGTGACCCTATTGGTACAGTGGGTATCAGATTGTGTTCAGTGAAAGAGTTAATGAATCAGGTGCTGTTTCTCCCAGCTGGCAGGGTGGGTTCGGTCCGCAGACTCCCAATGTGTGATCTCCACAAAGAGTGGGAATCTCTGCTGTTCCCCATCACAGAGATGTGTGATAGGTATGAAGAAAAGAGATTTGGAGACTTGCCAAAAATCTGCTACAATAAAATCCCCCCCCCCCCCCACCCCTCACCCACATCACACACCTCCCCCTCCCTCACACATTCACATATATCACTCACACACATACTCATACACAATAAATCCACTGTGAACCCACAGAGCTTACAGTCTACTCATACTTTGCCAGTGATTTTCAACCAGGGTGCCTCCAGCTGTTGCAAAACTACAACTCCCAGCATGCCTGGACAGCCGAAGGCTGTCCAGACATGCTGGGAGTTGTAGTTTTGCAACAGCTGGAGGCACCCTGGTGAGAAACACTGTTCTATGTAGTGTTCTAGGCATGCTGGGAGTTGTAGTTTTGCAGCAGCTGGTGAGAAACACTGTTCTATGTAGTGTTCTGGGCATGCTGGGAGTTGTAGTTTTGCAACAGCTGGAGGCACCCTGGTGAGAAACACTGTTCTGTTGTAGTGTTCTAGGCATGCTGGGAGTTATTGTTTTGCAACAGCTGGAGGCACCCTGGTGAGAAACACTGTTCTATGTAGTGTTCTAGGCATGCTGGGAGTTGTAGTTTTGCAACAGCTGGAGGCACCCTGGTGAGAAACAATGTTCTATGTAGTGTTCTGGGCATACTGGGAGTTGTAGTTTTGCAACAGCTGGAGGCACCCTGGTGAGAAACACTGTTCTATGTAGTGTTCTAGGCATGCTGGGAGTTATTGTTTTGCAACAGCTGGAGGCACCCTGGTGAGAAACACTGTTCTATGTAGTGTTCTAGGCATGCTGGGAGTTGTAGTTTTGCAACAGCTGGAGGCACCCTGGTGAGAAACACTGTTCTATGTAGTGTTCTAAGCATGCGGGGAGTTGTAGTTTTGCAACAGCTGGAGGCACCCTGGTAAGAAACACTGTTCTATGTAGTGTTCTACACTACTGGTATATTCATCAAATGTATTCTGGAGATTACAATGACCAAGTAGACGTCATGTGCAGAAGGGGTTAAAATGCCATTGTAATATATAACAAATCCGAATTAACATAGTGATACATTTATGGCCTTTGTTCTAGACTCTTCGGGGTAGGACTATAGTATGTCCCTGCATTGCAGTAAGGTCTTGAATAGCAATGGATATGACCTTCATTTATATAAATTAAAGCGAATACCCTCCCTATTTAAGTCATTCTTAAATTCTGTGTTGAATAAGTTTTCCCCAATATATATGTTCATAGCACGGGCTTCCTTTTTCTGATACAAAGCTCCAAATGCCCTGTGTGAAAATAGGGTTCGAAAAAAAAATTTGGGTAGCTTACTGCATACACTGTTTTTACTAAGGTTAATGCAAGGAGCGTATGCAGTGAGCTCCCTCTAGTGGTGGCTGCAGGCTGTTGGAATTTTGCTTAGTTATTTAGTACAAAGTGTTGGACCTAAAAGGACATGGCAATTTTAAAGGGGGTACTCTGGTGGAATTTATTTTAATTTTTTTTTAAATCAACTGGTGCCAGAGAGTTAAAGAGTAGTTCCCACCATCTTACATTTTTTTTCTGCCCCTACCTATTGCTCATCTATTCCTAACCCCCTCCCTGCCTTTTTAAACTTGTTTTATCACATGTCTTTTCTTCTGCTGCCAGCTGTAGCTCTGCCGGAAGCCGACTTCCCCAGCATGCGCAACGTCGCTGAAGCCTGCTGGGTGCCGACTTCCGCCCTCACCTCCTCTATGCTGAGCTCCTGTCGGGAGCACGCATAGATGAGTGGCCAATAGCACGGCAGGCTGCTCCGGGGTCTCCTTCTCCCTGTTTAGCAGATCATGTACTACCCAGGGAGGAGGAGTATAGGAGCATCGCCAACCTGCTGTGCAAGATATCCCTGCCGGGGTGGGGATGGGCTGCGCGTGAGGCCAGTGAGCCAATGCACCCAGCCCCGGCGCTCGCAGCGCTCGCTCCCGCCTGTCTGATTGACAGGCAGGGAGCAAGTGCAGGTTGATTGAATTAGGACCGATTGCCCGGCCGGCATCGGTCCTAATTCAGTCGTGACATCACATCAGGCGGCAGCCCTAGTTGCCGGTTTTCAACTGTAAAATAAAATATTTTAAACAAAAAATAAATAAGGGATATATATTAGAGATATGTTGTAGTACATAAGTACTACAACATATATAGAAAAAAAGGTTGCTGACAGTGCCCATTTAAACAGATTTGTAAATTACTTCTATTAAAAAATCTTTATCCTTCCAGTACTTTTTAGCAGCTGTATGCTACAGAGGAAATTCTTTTCTTTTTGAATTTCTTTTTTTGTCATGTCCACAGTGCTCTTTGCTGACACTGTGGACAGTGCTGCTCTGGACAGTTCCTGACATGGACAGAGGTGTCAGCAGAGAGCACTGTGGACAAGTAAAAAAAAAAGAAATTCAAATAGCAAAGAATTTCCTCTGGAGTATACAGGTGCTAATAAGTACTGGAAGGATAAAGATTTTATTTTATAGAAGTAATTTACAAATCTTTTTAACTTTCTGGCTCCAGTTCATTTAAAAAAAAAGTTTTCCACCGGAGTACCCCTTTAAGTGTTATTTCTAATATTAGGTTCAGATATGTATAGTGCAGGCAACATTGTTGGGCAGTTATCATTATACGCAATTGTATTACCAGCTTGGTTACCTATAGTGTTTTGTATGTGGCCTACAAGGTTATAAGCCCAAGGTGATTGCAATTTCTGTACCTCAAAGGGCACAGCTTGGAGATTCTATGTACAGATCCAAAATCTTTCCCAGGGCCCCTTAAAGGAGTACTCCACTGGAAAACTTTTTTTTAAAATCAACTGGTGCCAGAAAGTTAAACAGATTTGTAAATTACTTCTATTAAAAAATCTTAATCCTTCCAGTACTTATCAGTCGCTGTATGCTCCACAGGAAGTTCTTTTCTTTTTGAATTTCCTTTCTGTCTGACCACAGTGCTCTCTGCTGACACCTCTGTCCATGCCAGGAACTGTCCAGAGCATGATAGAGTTGCTATGGGGATTTTCTCCTATTCTGGACAGTTCCTAAAATGAACAGAGGTGTCAGAAGAGAGCACTGTGGTCAGACAGAAAGGAAATTCAAAAAGCTAAGAACTTCCTGTGGAGCAAATAGCAGCTAAAAAGTACTGGAAGGATTAAGATTGTTTAATAGAAGTAATTTACAAATATGTTTAACTTTCTGGCACCAGTTGATTTAAAAAAAAAACATGTTTTCCAGTGGAGTACCCCTTTAAGTACAATGGTTCTGAGGCAACCTCTGCAAACCCAACAGTTGCTCCAGTAGACCTAGGTCATATTTGTCTTATCTCTGCTATAACTGGCTTCTCACATTTTACATACTGTAAGTAAAGTAACCCTACAACTTGGGTTAAGGCATTCTATGGTAAAAGTCATTCTACTTTCTAAGTGTCCCGATTCCCCAGAGAAATTTGGAATGAGACAGTCAAGTTCTCATTCAAGGCTTCTCGGGGGAATTGGAACGCTTAGAAAGCAGAACGACTTTCCTAAACCTAAATAACTCAACGTCTGATTCATTAAATTCGGGTTTGGCTAATCCCACTGTAGAGTTGCTTAAAGGGGTACTCCGCCCCTAGACATCTCATCCCTTATCCAAAGGAAAGGACATAAGATGTCTGATCGCGGGCATCCGGCGTTCGTTTAGAGCGTCCGGTACAGCGCGGGAGGCTCGTGACATAACAGCCACGCCCTGCTCATGACATCACGGCCACGCCCCCTCAATGCAAGTCTATGGGAGTGGGCGTGGCAGCCATCACGCCCCCTCCCATAGGCTTGCATTGAGGGGGCTTGGCCGTGAAGTTACAAGCCTCCAGCGCTGCACCTGACGCTCTAAATGAATGCTGGGTGCAGCAGGGAGATCACAGGGTCCCCAGCAATCAGACATCTTATCCCCTATCCTTTGGATAAAGGATAAGATGCCTAGGGGCGGAGTACCCCTTTTAACTTTACCTACAGTGCAAAAAAAGCCAATATAAATAAATAAAAAAAATCAAATGGCGCCATCTTTTCCTAATCCCCGACTTATTATTCACCTTCTCTTTCACCTATCTGTGGGATAAAAGATCAGTGTCCTCCTCCAGCCAGTTCTCCCTTTCCTTGTTTAATTCCTTTTATGTCCCTTTCGAGAGGCGGAGGTTCACTATAAGCATGAAGAAAAATAATGGGACCAACTTGGCCTAGGCGGGTGAGCAGCCGCAAAAATAATACCAATCCGGGACCTGCAGTGTGTGAGAACACAAAATCTTAATCGTGTTGTTACGGAAGTGATTCTCTGTTATTTGCATGTTAAATATTTACATTAATAGTTTATATTGAGTGGACAATTTGTGATAATACATTTTTAAATACCAGTTGACTGATATCCGTTCTTCTTAGGCTGCATTCACATCTAGTTTTTACATTACGGATGCTGGATCCGGCTGGGGGAGGGGCAGACCGGGCTCTCTCGTACCCAGCCAGACTAGCGCTGAACTCCATTTACTTTAATTAGCTGACCGGAGTCAAACGGTGACTCTGGTCGGCTCATTTTTGACCCGTATCCAGTTTTGTGACCGGACCTAAAACCGTAGTTTACTACGGTTTTAGGTCCGGTCGGGAAACCGCATACGGGTAAAAATGACCCACGAAGAAAACTACACAATACTCTTAGTAAATAAACCTCATTGTCTAGAGAAGGGGTGATTGTGGAACCCATGACGGTCCCTAGAATCAGGACGTCACATTGATGATCACAAGTAAAGTAAATTGATTTCAGCGTCTCTTTAAGGCTGCATTCACAATTCGTTTTTACATTACGGGTGCCGGACCCGGCTGGGGGAGGGGCAAACCGGGCTCTCCCTTACCCCATCCGGATCCGGCACCCGTAATGTAAAAACGAAGTGTGAATGCAGCCTTAAAGAGACGCTGAAATCAATTTACTTTACTTGTGATCATCAATGTGATGTCCTGATTCTAGGGACCATCATGGGTTCCACAATCACCCCTTCTCTAGACAATGGGGTTTATTTACTAAGAGTTTTGTGTACTTTTCTTTTCTTTGTGGGTTTTGATTTCCGACAGGTATTTTCCTAAGGTATTTACTAAGGTTTCCCTACACTTTGCACTTTTCCCTAAGTTTTTTTTTTTTTTTTACACATGATCTGTCGGTTTTCCTCAGCTGAAATCTTCTACATTTTCTTTGGAAATCTTAGTAAATATGTTGGGATTTTTAAAAACGGCCAGGGACACGCCCCTTTTGTCGTGACCACACCCCCTTTCTCCCGTGACCACACCCCCTTTTGTTTTTTTTTCCATGTAAAATGGAGGTTTTTTTTTTTTTTTTGGGGTCCCAAATTGTCTCGCATGATACGTGGAACACAATTTGGGCGCAAAACCCGAGAAAAAAGAGTCGGGATCACGTTAGTATATAAACCGCCAATATCTTTACCGCAAAACATTGTTACTGTAATTGACAATGAGCTTCCACTATCTATGAGAATCCTGGGATGTAGGAAGCTTTCCACTTATTTGGCTACATTGTCTTATTATTCAATGATCTTCTATTAAATCAGCCCAGGAATTCAAATGAAGTGTCAGGCATTACAGTTACTGCAAGTGAATGGGAGTCCCAGCACAACCGCTACACCATGTACAGAGTTGGGTCTTCTGGCCCCATTCAGTGTGTACATCTGGGTGCCAAAGCTCTGCAGGACAGCTGATTAGAGGGGGTGCTGTGTGTTGACCCCCAGCTATTGGGGCTTATTCCAAGTAACTAAAGGAGAGGATAAGCTATTAATCACTTTTGCCCAGAAACCTCTTAAAGGGGTACTCCCGTGGAAAATGTTTTTTTTTTTTTTAATCAACTGGTGCCTGAAAATTTTACAGATTTGTAAATTGCTTCTATTAATAAAATCTTAATCCTTCCAGTACTTTTTAGGGGCTATATACGTAAGAAGAAATACTTTTCTTTTTTGGATTTCTCTGATGTCACGATCACAGTGCTCTCTGCTGACCTCTGCTGTCCATTTTAGGAACTGTCCAGAGCAGGAGAAAATCCCCATAGCAAATCACAGCATAATGCAGAGACATGTCACGCAACTACTCAAGGGCCCATTGGGGATCTTCCTGTTCCCCTGTGGGATAGTCTTAGTCTGCTTTGTGTACTTTCAGAGTAGAAGCTCAGCTTTCCCCATTGTTTCACTAGTCCTTTATATTATTACCCTTGCCAAGGTAGAGTGGCTTGTTGACCTCAGCACTGGCACCCAGGACTTGTGTCCCTATGGTGCCCCTTGTGTGTTATATGATTTTGTGGGGTTTGATTCTGTGTTTTATGCTTTGCAATGTGTTTTATGATCTTTCCAAGTGTACAGTGTTATATGATGTTACTGTGCGTATGTGTGTAGGTATGGGTTTATGTGTATGTGTGTATGTATGTATGTATGTGTGTATGTGTATGTGTGTATGTATGGGTTTATGTGTGTATGTATGTATGTGTGTGTGTATGTGATTATGTATGTGTGTATGTATGTGTTTATGTATGTGTGTAGGTATGGGTTTATGTATGTGTGTAGGTATGGGTTAATGTGTGTATGTATGTGTGTGTATGTATGTATGTGTGTGTATGTGTATGTGTGTATGTATGGGTTTATGTGTGTGTATGTATGTGTGTATGTATGGGTTTATGTGTATGTATGTATGTGTGTGTATGTGTGTATGTATGGGTTTATGTGTGTGTGTAAGTATGTGTATGTATGTATGGGTTTATGTGTATGTGTGTATGTATGTGTATGTGTGTATGTATGGGTTTATGTGTGTGTGTATGTGTGTGTATGTATGGGTTTATGTGTATGTGTGTATGTATGTATGTATGTGTGTGTATGTGTATGTATGGGTTTATGTGTGTGTGTATGTATGGGTTTATGTGTATGTGTGTATGTATGTATGTATGTATGTATGTATGTGTGTGTATGTGTATGTATGGGTTTATGTGTGTGTGTATGTGTGTATGTATGGGTTTATGTGTATGTATGTATGTATGTGTGTATGTGTGTATGTATGGGTTTATGTGTGTGTGTGTGTATGTATGTGTGTGTATGTGATTATGTATGTGTGTGTGTTTGTTTATATGTGTATGTTCCAGCATCTCCTCCAAACGGCTAAAGATATTTTGATAAAACTTGGTACACACCTTACTTATATGTCAATAGAAACATAGGATAAATAAATTAACCCTAACCCACCCCCATTTGCGAGGGTCGGGGGTTTTGATTAAATTCCAATGCAAGTCTGTGTGAAATGCATGTCCAGCATAACTTCCAAATGGCTGGAGATATTTTGATGAAACTTAGTACACATGTAACTTTTATATGAAATAAAAACATATGATAGTTAAATTAACCCTAACCTACGCCAATTTGTGAAGGAAGGAGTGCTTGTCTTAAGTCCCATGCAAGTATATAGGACTTCTAGTGCCCGACTCCAAGCTCTGCTTTGCATCTCCTGGTGAGTGCGTCAGTCTGGCCACACGCCTCTCAGATGCTACACCCCATCTCGCAAAGCCACACCCACCATTTAAGCCACACACCCTTTATTAAAAGCCTTTTTATGCATTGGTCTCGCTTGCAAGTCACGCCCACTTCCACAAAACCACTCCTCCTTCTATTTGTGGCTAACAATCTCTTCATCACAACTCAGCCCCACCTGAGGTCAGGATATAAGGTTGGGATATGAGGACAGGATATGAGTTCGGGATATAAGGTTGGGATATGAGGTCGGGATATTAGATCAGGATATAAGGTTGGGATATGAGGACTGGATATGAGGTCAGGATATTAGGTCAGGATATAAGGTTGGGATATGAGGACTGGATATGAGTTCGAGATATAAGGTTGGGATATGAGGTCGGGATATTAGATCAGGATATAAGGTTGGGATATGAGGACTGGATATGAGGTCAGGATATTAGGTCAGGATATAAGGTTGGGATATGAGGACTGGATATGAGTTCGGGATATGAGGTTGGGATATGAGGTCGGGATATAAGTTTGGAATATGAGGACAGGATATTAGATCAGGATATAAGGTTGGGATATGAGGACTGGATTTGAGGTCAGGATATAAGGTTGGGATATGAGGACTGGATATGAGGTCAGGATATTAGGTCAGAATATAAGGTTGGGATATGAGGACTGGATATGAGTTCGGGATATAAGGATGGGATATGAGGACAGGATATTAGATCAGGATATAAGGTTGGGATATGAGGACAGGATATTAGATCAGGATATAAGGTTGGGATATGAGGACTGGATATGAGGTCAGGATATTAGGTCAGGATATAAGGTTGGGATATGAGGACTGGATATGAGTTCGGGATATGAGGTTGGGATATGAGGTCGGGATATAAGGTTGGTATATGAGGACAGGATATTAGATCAGGATATAAGGTTGGGATATGAGGACTGGATTTGAGGTCAGGATATAAGGTTGGGATATGAGGACTGGATATGAGGTCAGGATATTAGGTCAGGATATAAGGTTGGGATATGAGGACTGGATATGAGTTCGGGATATGAGGTCGGGATATGAGATTGGGATATGAGGACGGGCTATGAGGATGGGATATGAGGTTGGGATATGAGGACAGAATATGAGGACAGGATATGAGGACGGGATATGAGAACAGGATATAAGGTCAGGATATGAGGTTGGGATATGAGGACTGGATATGAGTTCGGGATATGAGGTCGGGATATGAGATTGGGATATGAGGACGGGCTATGAGGACGGGATATGAGGTTGGGATATGAGGACAGAATATGAGGACAGGATATGAGGACGGGATATGAGAACAGGATATAAGGTCAGGATATGAGGTTGGGATATGAGGACTGGATATGAGTTCGGGATATGAGGTTGGGATATGAGTTCGGGATATAAGGTTGGGATATGAGGACAGGATATAAGATCAGGATATAAGGTTGGGATATGATTACAGGATATTAGATCAGGATATAAGGTCGGGATATGAGGACTGGATATGAGGTCAGGATATTAGGTCAGGATATAAGGTTGGGATATGAGGACTGGATATGAGTTCGGGATATGAGGTCGGGATATGAGATTGGGATATGAGGACGGGCTATGAGTTTGGCATATGAGGTCGGGATATGAGGTTGGGATATGAGGACAGGATATGAGGATGGGATATGAGGTTGGGATATGAGGACTGGATATGAGGACGGGATATGAGGTTGGGATATGAGGACAGAATATGAGGGTGGGATATGATGCTTTTCCTCCCCCACAAGGATTAGGTAGGAAAACCCAGGCAACGCTGCTAATATATATATATATATATATATATATATATGCATATTTATATGATTAATATTCTGGATACATCTCTTGCTGTTCCCTCTGTTCCCTGTCTATCTTTACATACAACTCCCATGCAGATGACCTTATCGTCTGCCACAGCTGATTATATTGAGCCAATAATTCCTCCATCAAAGGCTCTGAATTATATGATAGGGCTCTGCTGTGTCCTTGCCAGTCCCCGGGCATGCCACCTTGGATGCCACCTCATGTCCGACTTGGGCAGTAATAGGGAGAACGCTGCTACATGGGCTTTAATTCCTTTGCCTTTGTCAGACGCATTTTCTTGCCAACGAAATCCCTGGATACCTCAGTCAGAGCTCTGCCCACCTCTTACCCTTCTGGCACACCGCTCTCTTTTTAACTACATCTCAATTTAAATTTAGACTGGCATTAAAATGGAGGGTTATGGGGGTGTGAGGATTATTGATTTAAAAACATTATATATATATATATATTTATAGTATTAACATATATAGCAGCACGGCATGCTCTCACATCAATCCCTGCCCCCCACCGTTGCTCAAAATCCTACAGACACAGTGGAGCACATTTAACAATAGTGTCCGCACATATTCTGCCTCAAAAACCCATGGTTCCATTTTCCCAACACGGATCTGGAAAATATATGGGGCCAGGATTTTTAGTATGGATAAGCCGTTGACTTTTCATCTACATGGAGCATTGTTTCCTGAACAGGGTTGCAAAACTACAACTCCCAGCATGCCCGGACAGCCAAAGGCCTAAGAGGACTATCGGTATTTATTTAGTAGGCCAATAACCAATCAATCCTTCCATATCACAATATATGGGCCAATAAAATCCTTTCTATTCGTGGACTCAATGGGGGAGATTTATCAAAACCTGTGCAAGGGAAATTTGCCCAGTTGCCCATAGCAACCAATCAGATCGCTTCTTTCAGTTTGTAGAGGCCTTGTTAAAATTGAAAGAAGCGATCTGATTGGTTGCTATGGACAACTGGGCAACTTTTCCTCTGCACAGGTTTTGATAAATCTCCCCCAAAAGACTTATATGACAGGGGTTAAAAAAAAAAAGAAAGAACAATATATAAACCTACAAACGCCTTAGGTGCACCACAGTATAACCAACCCACACCAATAATGATACTACAAATAAGGTATTAAAATATTTTATATTTTTATTAGAATTAAAGGGGTTATCCAGGAAAAAACTTTATGTATATATATATATATATATATATATATATATATATATCAACTGGCTCCAGAAAGTTAAACAGATTTGTAAATGACTTCTATTAAAAAATCTTAATCCTTTCAGTACTTATGAGCTTCTGAAGTTAAGGTTGTTCTTTTCTGTCTAAGTCCTCTCTGATGACACCTGTCTCGGGAAACGCCCAGTTTAGAAGCAAATCCCCATAGCAAACCTCTTCTACTCTGTGCAGTTCCCGAGACACGTGTCATCAGAGAGGACTTAGACAGAAAAGAACAACCTTAATTTCAGAAGCTCATAAGTACTGAAAGGATTAAGATTTTTTAATAGAAGTCATTTACAAATCTGTTTAACTTTCTGGAGCCAGTTGATATATATATAAAAAAAAGTTTTTTCCTGGATAACCCTTTCAATAATGAATGATAAAACATACATAGAGACGGAATAAAAAATACTAAATACATGTTATTTAAAATGTAGTACTTGAATGTAATGAAAAGTGAATGCTGGGGTAAGATAAAATAAAACCAGGGGCATATATAGTTATACGTGTAACTATATAGCGCCGCTACCTATAAAAATTGCCAAGTGCCAAAAAAATAATACAAATACAAAAAAAATACAAAGTGAAAAGTGCAGACAAATAGTGAATAAATGACATAAAAAGTGCACAGGGAACATATGAATATATGGAAAACCACAATAGAAAGTGCGCAGTGCAAAACCAATAACAAAAATATAAAATAAATATGTAGCAGCAGTGTTACCCCGGAGCGACCTGAACTCACCCCAGCCCCACAAACAGACCATATTCATAATATAATTCTAATAAAAATATCAAATATTTTTATACCTTATTTTTAGTATCATTATTGGTGTGGGTTGGTTATACTGTGTTACGCCTAAGACGTTTGAAGGTTTATATATTGTTCTCCCATCTGACAAATAGTCCTTACATTGGGGAAGATTTATCAAAATCTGTGCAGGAAAAAGGTTGACCAGTTGCCCATAGCAACCAATCAGATCGCTTCTTTCATTTTTGAAAAGGCCTCTGGAAAATGAAAGTAGCGATCTGATTGGTTGCTATGGGCAACTGGTCAACGTTTCTTCTGCACAGGTTTTGATAAATCTCCCCAATGGTCTTTTCCTTCTATTCTATACTTCTGAACGATAAAGGGGTACTCCGGTGAAAACCTTTTTTCTTTTAAATCAACTGGCTCTGGAAAGTTAAACAGATTTTTACATTACTTCTATTAAAAAATCTTAATCCTTCATGTACTTATTAGCTGCTGAATACTACAGAGGAAATTATTTTCTTTTTGGAATGCTCTCTGATGACATCACGAGCACAGTGCTCTCTGCTGACGTTATTATAATAATAATAAGTCTTTATTTATTTATTGTTGTCCTTAGTGGGATTTGACCCAAAGTCCCCAGCACTGCAAGGCACCATGCTGCCACCAAGCTGCCCTTAGCATACATCTTCTATGCACAATTACTAAAATGGACAGAGATGTCAGCAGAGAGCACTGTGCTCGTGATGTCATCAGTGTTCCAAAAAGAAAGGAATTTCCTCTGTAGCATTCAGCAGCTAATAAATACTGGAAGGATTAAAATTTTTTAATAGAAGTAATTTACAAATATGTTTAACTTTCTGGCACCAGTTGATTTAAAAGAAAAAAGATTTTCACCGGAGTACACCTTTAAATCTACCTAGTTCCAAAGTGATAACCCCAGCTCCTAGGGTTCTACATAGATGTTGCAAAAATAGGGCCCCCTACTGGTGCTGGTTAACATCACAATACATTTAAAGGTGTACTCCCGTGGAAAACTTTTTTTTTCTTTTTTAATCAACTGGTGCCAGAAAGTTAAAGAGATTTGTAAATCACTTCTATTAAAAAAATCTTAATCCTTCCAGTACTTTTTAGGGGCTGTATACTAAAGAGAAATGCAAAAAAGAAATGCATTTCCTCTAATGTCATGACCACAGTGCTCTCTGCTGACCTCTGCTGTCCATTTTAGGAACTGTTCAGAGCAGGAGAAAATCCCCATAGCAAACATGTGCTGCTCTGGACAGTTCCTAAAATGGACAACAGAGGTCAGCAGAGAGCACTGTGGTCATGACATCAGAGGAAATGCATTTCCTTTTTGGATTTCTCTTTAGTATACATTCTCTTTAGCCCCTAAAAAGTACTGGAAGGATTAAGATTTTTTAATAGAAGTAATTTACAAATCTCTTTAACTTTCTGGCACCAGTTGATTAAAAAAAAAAAAAAAAAAAAAAAAGTTTTCCACGGGAGTACCCCTGTAAAGGGAACCTGTCATTACTTAAAATCAAAAGCCTTTGGGGCGGTCCCTGGTGGCTTCTCGTTGCCCCACCAGCCTTGATGGGTAGATCTCTCCCTAAAACGGAGCCAGGGAAGAGTGATATATCAATCAAGACTGATGGGGGTGGGGAGAAGCCATCGGGGACCGCGCCATTGAATTGTGGGTGGGGCAACATGTAAGTGACGGCAGGTTCCCTTTTATCCTTCATTGACTTATTTGCCCCTTTCCCATCTCCTATTCTTGATCCTTGGGTTCTTTGCTCATATTTATGTTTGCCTATATTGTATTATCTGTAGGGGGGGGGGGGGGGATCTCTGCACAGGGTCTTATTCCCTTATTTGGGGCATCCAACCTGAGTTAGGCTCTATCCCTCAAGGGGCCCAACACAGCCATATGGGCTCCCCCTATGCTTCATTCGTCCATGCCAGATAGGCATCTTGACTGCCACAAAAGAATGCCAATATAAAAGCAGCCATATAGAATGGCTTATAGGAGATCTCCGGCAAAAAATAACTTATCCTCCATCCACAGGATAGGGGATAAGTAGCTGATCGCGTGGGGTCCAACCGCTACCCTCCCCCAATATCAGGATGGGACGCGGTGCTCAGTGAGGAGCATGTGCTCCATTCATTCCTATGGGAGCGGCAAAAAAGACCCGAGTACAGCTTTTGGGTGTAATCGGCACTGCCATTGGAATGAATGGAGTGTGTGCCGTACACCGGTAGACAACACATGATTCTCTTTTAGAGTGACAGAGTTTCGTCCCGGTGATCGCGGGGACCCCAGCAGTCAGACCCCCCCACGATCAGCTACTTATCCTCTATCCTATGGATAGGGGATAAGTTATCTTTCGCCGGGTACTCCTTTAATTTAGCTGAATACAGTACTCATTGGGATGACAGATATTTCTTCTAATACCCCATACACATGCACACTTACTTTAGCTGAGCATGCACATAATACACTCAAAGGGGCTGGAAAACATTTTTTTTTTTTTTTTATCAACTGATCCCAGAAAGTTAAACAGTTTTGTAAATTACTTCTATTTAAAAATATTAATCCTTCCAGTACTTATCAGCTGCTGTATGCTAATTCATTCCAGTCTGACCACAGCGCTCTCTGCTGACACCTCTGTCTATTTTAGGAACTGTCCGGAGCAGGAGAGGTTTGCTATGGGGATTTGCTCCTACTCTGGACAGTTCTTAAAATGAACAGAGGTGTCAGCAGAGAGCACTGTGGTCAGACATAAAGGAAATTCAAAAAGAAAAGAACTTCCTCTGTAGTATACAGCAGCTGATAAGTACTGGAAGGATTAAGATTTTTAATAGAAGTAATTTACAAATCTTTTTAAATTTCTGACACCAGTTAATAAAAAAAAAAAGTACTCCTTTAAGATGATCTGGTCCCAATATAATCAGCAGTGTAAATGACTTCTATTAAAAAATCTTTACCCTTCCAGTACTTTTTAGCGGCTGTATGCCACAGAGGAAATTCTTTTCTTTTAGAATTTATTTTGTCTGTCCACTGTGCTCTCTGCTGACACCTCTGTCCGTGTCAGGAACTGTCCAGAGCAGCATAGGTTTGCAAAGGTGATTTTTTTCCTGCTCTGGACAGTTCCTGATACGGGCATCAGGTGTCAGCAGAGAGCACTGTGGACAAGAAAAAAAATTGAAATTCAAAAAGAAAATAATTTTCTGCTAAAAAGTACTGGAAGGGTAAAGATTTTTTAATAGAAATCATTTACAAATCTGTTTAACTTCCTGGCACCAGTTGATTTAAAAAAAAAAAAAGACATGTTTTCCACCGGCGTACCCCTTTAACCCTTATACATTCTTTTCCAACTTCATTGACACACAGAGCAGTGTTCTGCCACCTGTGGCTCTCCAGTTGTGGTGCAACTACAACTCCCAGCATCCAAGCTGTCCAACAATTTTGAGATTTCAGATGAAATAACAATGGTTTCCCAGAATTCTGCTGCTGAAATGAGGCGCGTTTGTCACCGCACACATTTGGCTATAAATTCAGTGTTTACCACGGACTATTCCCCGGTGTGGTAGACGTGTGTGTGAAGCGCAGGTTAATCAGACAGCTGCAGCGCAGACTACCATCGAGCTGAAATATGAAATGCATAGCAGATTAGCATTAGCATATGACACACTTGTATTACTAACACAGCGCACATAAGACCCCGGAAACCTTATAGGGCTTCAGCTTTATTAAAGGGGTAGTCCGGTGCTTAGACATCTTATCCCCTATCCAAAGGATAGGGGATAAGATGCCTGATCACGGGGGTCCCGCCGCTGGGGACCCCCATGATCTTGCACGCAGAACCCCGTTTATAATCAGTACCCGGAGAGTGTTCGCTCCGGGTCTGATTACTGTCGATCACGGGGACGGAGCGTTGTGATGTCAAGGCTCCGCCCTGTGTGACATTACGCTCTGCCCCCTCAATGCAAACCTATGGGAGGGGGCGTGACAGCTGTCACGCCCCCTGCCATAGGCTTGCATTGAGGGGGGCGGAGTGTGACATCACACGGCCCCGTGATCGACAGTAATCAGACCCGGAGCGAACACTCTCCAGGTACTGAATATAAACGGGATTCTGCGTGCAAGATCATGGGGGTCCCCAGCGGCGGGACCCCCGTGATCAGGCATCTTATCCCCTATCCTTTGGATAGGGGATAAGATGTCTAAGCGCCGGAGTACCCCTTTAAGTCCAGTCCTGGAAAGGGACTACTGCGCCATTAGGCCTCGTGCATCTGAGTCCCTGTGGTTCTGTACTACAGATTGTGCAGCTGTATGGGACCAAATTACATATCTTCTCCCTTAGAAGTAGGGTTGTCACCATTCTTGCCCAAAAAAATACCGGCCATGCTAATTTGCATAATTATATATGCGTAACATTACAGGATACATTTTGTCCTATTCTGACACCTATAACTTTTTTATTTCTCCTTATACGGGGCCTGTGTGAGGGATAATTTTTTGCGCCCCGATCTGTCGTTTTTAAAAGGACCATTTTTGTTTTGATGTGGATTTTTTGATCGCTTTAAAAAAAAAAAATTTAATTCAGTAGTTGCAGTTAGTTACTAACTACAACTCCCAGCATGCCCTGATACAGCCTGTGGCTCAGCAGCTGCCCCAAACAAAAACTACAACTCCCAGCATGTTGGACTATACATAGTAGTATATAGTATAGGTCAATGTTTCCCAACCAGGGGTGCCTCCAGCTGTTGCACAACTACAACTCCCAGCATGTTGGACTATATGGTAGTATATAGTATAGGTCAGTGTTTCCCAACTAGGGGTGCCTCCAGCTGTTGCAAAACTACAACTCCCAGCATGTTGGACTATATAGTAGTATATAGTATAGGTCAGTGTTTCCCAACCATGGGTGCCTCCAGCTGTTGCAAAACTACAACTCCCAGCATGTTGGACTATATAGTAGTATATAGTATAGGTAAATGTTTCCCAACCAGGAGCACCTCCAGCTGTTGCAAAACTACAACTCCCAGCATGTTGGACTATATAGTAGTATATAGTATAGGTCAATGTTTCCCAACCAGGAGCACCTCCAGCTGTTGCAAAACTACAACTCCCAGCATGTTGGACTATATAGTAGTATATAGTATAGGTCAATGTTTCCCAACCATGGGTGCCTCCAGCTGTTGCAAAACTACAACTCCCAGCATGTTGGACTATATAGTAGTATATAGTATAGGTAAATGTTTCCCAACCAGGAGCACCTCCAGCTGTTGCACAACTACAACTCCCAGCATGTTGGACTATATAGTAGTATATAGTATAGGTAAATGTTTCCCAACCAGGAGCACCTCCAGCTGTTGCAAAACTACAACTCCCAGCATGTTGGACTATATAGTAGTATATAGTATAGGTCAATGTTTCCCAACCATGGGTGCCTCCAGCTGTTGCAAAACTACAACTCCCAGCATGTTGGACTATATAGTAGTATATAGTATAGGTAAATGTTTCCCAACCAGGAGCACCTCCAGCTGTTGCAAAACTACAACTCCCAGCATGTTGGACTATATAGTAGTATATAGTATAGGTCAATGTTTCCCAACCATGGGTGCCTCCAGCTGTTGCAAAACTACAACTCCCAGCATGTTGGACTATATAGTAGTATATAGTATAGGTAAATGTTTCCCAACCAGGAGCACCTCCAGCTGTTGCAAAACTACAACTCCCAGCATGTTGGACTATATAGTAGTATATAGTATAGGTAAATGTTTCCCAACCAGGAGCACCTCCAGCTGTTGCACAACTACAACTCCCAGCATGCCCGGACAGCCGTTGGCTGTCCGGGCATGCTGGGAGTTGTAGTTATGCAACAGCTGGAGGTGCTCTGGTTGGGAAACACTGGTATAGTATATGGTGCAACATTCCAGGAGTTGGAGGATTGGTTGGATAAATACCTTGCATGGCTGGTATTTTTAATATAAAAAAAAAACGTCAGGGTGGCCAAAATACCGGCCAGGTGGCAACCCTGCTTAGAAGCGATGGCTCCAAAATGTAAAAAACAATGAAACAAAGCACAATGCATTTTCTATTGTATTCTATGGAATCCAGAACAAAACAATCAATTTGGGAAGCATAAGGAGGTACCATAGATTCCTAATGATGTAGTGATATATCTATAGAGCCCGGAGGTTAGTATGAGATCTTAATAAAATCTAAGAAAATATGGCAGATTTTTTTTTTTCTAGAAATAGCGCCACTTCTGTTTATAGGCTGTGTGTGGTACTGCTGCGCGTTCAAGTCAAACACTCATCTGATATGTAGGGTATATACCTTGAAGAACTAGGAAATATTAAAGGGGTTATCCAGGAAAACCTTTATTTATATATATATATATATATATATATATATATATATATATATAATCAACTGGCTCCAGATAGTTATACAGATTTGTAAATTACTTCTATTAAAAAATCTTCATCCTTTCAGTACATATGAGCTGCTGAAGTTGAGTTTTTCTTTTCTGTCTAAGTGCTCTCTGATGACACCTGTCTCGGGAACCGCCCAGTTTAGAAGCAAATCCCCATAGCAAACCTCTTCTACTCTGTGCAGTTCCCGAGACAAGCAGAGATGTCAGCAGAGAGCACTGTTGTCAGACAGAAAAGAACAACTCAGCTTCAGCAGCTGATAATTATTGGAAGGATTAAGATTTTTTAATAGAAGTAATTTACAAATCTGTTTAACTTTCTGGTGCCAGTTGATATATAAAAATATTTTTTTTGTTCCTGGAATACCCCTTTAATAGAACTGCATCTTATGGAAGGCACAAGTGTGGAACTGCATATCATAGCTGCATGGCTACGTTTTTATTTATTTTTTATTTTACATCTTTTCTCCATTGGGGTCAGAGGGAATAAACAGCACAGCAATGCCCAAAAAAGAACATATTGCAACCACCAGTCTTCGGGGTGTATTCACACGTTTTTCTGCAGATTTGCAACTTGTCAATACACCCCCAGGCTATGTGCGCATTCGTTTTTTTGGTCCGTATTTTCAACTTCAAAAGAAACATTGTGCAAGAAAAGTGGCTGAAATGAAAATTTCAGCCATTTTTTCCTGCCTTTTTTTTTTTTTTAAAGGTATTTTTCAGACTTTTTCGGCAATTTTTTCTTTAGCTAAAGCAATTGCTATTGCTTTCAATTAGCTATTTTCAGAGGTGAAAACTAGAGATGAGCGAATTTACAGTAAATTCGATTCATCAAGAACTTCTCGGCTCGGCAGTTGATGACTTTTCCTGCATAAATGAGTTCAGCTTTCAGGTGCTCCCGTGGGCTGGAAAAGGTGGATACAGTCCTAGGAGACTCTTTCCTAGGACTGTATCCACCTTTTCCAGCCCACCGGAGCACCTGAAAGCTGAACTAATTTACGCAGGATAAGTCATCAACTGTCGAGCCGAGAAGTTTGTGACGAATCAAATTTACTGTAAATTCGCTCATCTCTAGTGAAAACAGCCTAAAAAAAACATGCAAAGAAAAAAACAAAAAAATACTTTTTGAAGTAAAAAAAACGATGAAAAAAAAGAACCTTAAAGCTGTAAAATTATACTGAACATGTACCAAAACAGTTTTTTGGGCAGTTTTTTCCTGTTTTAAATATTTTATTAATTTTCAATAATACACAAATAACATATACCAGAATAAACAACACAAATGAAAACCCCAACCCTCTTACATACAACTAAATCCATCCCACTTCTTTCATACCATACTAACCGCTGCTTCTTTTGGGATGTTTTATGAAGCATAAAGGGGGAGATTTATCAAAACCTGTGCAGAGGAAAATCTTTAGCCTTCCAGTACTTTTTAGCTGCTGTATACGATAGAGAAAGTTCTTTTCTTTTTGGATTTCTTTTTTTTTTCCCTTTCCACAGCGCTCTCTGTCCGTATCAGGAACTGTCCAGAACAGGAACAAATCCCCATATCAAACATATGCTGCTCTGAACAGTTGCTGATACAGAAAGAGGGGTCAGCAGAGAGCACTGTGGACAGAAAAAAAAAAAAAAAGAAATCCAAAAACAAAAGAACTTTCTCTGTAATATACAGCAGCTAATAAGTACTGGAAGGATAAAGACTTTTTAATAGAAGTCATTTACAAATCTGCAAATCTGTTTAACTTTCTGGCACCAGTTGATTAAAAAAAAAAGAAATGTTTTCCACCGGAGTACCCCTTTAAGATTTTTAAAGAGAAGTAATTTACAAATGTGTTTAACTTTCTGGCACCAGTTGATTTAAAAAAAAATCTTTTCTAGTGGAGTACCCCTTTAATTGCTCTGTATTAATTGCACTGGATCTCTCTGTAAAGTTTGTAGATCACCATCTTTCAGCCTTAAAGTGTTCCGGTCATTTTAAATAATTTTTCACATGTCACACTTGGGATCCGAATTTTTCATATATCTGTGCGACATGTCAAATTTTTTTTTTCCTTTTTAAATGACAGTAAGGCCATGTTGACACCTCAGAATTTCCGTGCGGAATTCCACATTGGAATTCTGCACGGAGATTCCACAGCAGCAGAGTCCCACTCAATTCAATGGGATTCTGCTGCGCTATGGGGGAATTTCCGTTCCAGATGTTTCTGGCGCAGAAATTCCGATTACGCTGTCTGCAGGAAGAATGAACCTGTTTTTTCTTTCTGCGAACTCTGCATGGGCCGACACACGCAGTCTGCGCAATGTCCGCATGGAGATTTTCCGTGCGGACATTCCGATGTGTGAACATAGCCTAACACTTAGAGGACCCTGCTCTCTCCTGGATATATTCCTCTTTGGCTGCTCATTCATTGTATTATTTGCTGACTTTACTTTTTCCTCTTTTCCTTGCTATCAGGGATCTTTAAAGGGGCACTCCGCTGCTCAGCGTTTGGAACAAACTGTTACGAACACTGAAGCCGGCGCCGGGAGCTCGTGACATCATAGCCCCTCCCCCTCATGAGATCACGCCCCACCCCTCAATGCAAGTCTATGGGAGGGGGCGTGACGGCCGTCACGCCCCCTCCCATAGACCTGCATTGAGGGGGTGGGGCGTGATGTCATGAGGGGGCGGGGCTATGACGTCACAAGCTCCCGGCTCCAGCGTTCGGAACAGTTTGTTCCAAACCCTGAGCAGCGTAGTGCCCCTTTAAGGTTCAGTCCCAGATCCTCTCCTATTTTTTGTTTGCCCAGCAATAAAAGTTTACAGTCAATTTAAAGCTGTTATGTGAAAAAAAAACTTTTGACATGTTGTCCAGATATGTCAAAAGATTAAATCCTACTGGGTCTCTGTCCTGGGAACTGTGATCTCGAGTTAAAAGCCAGTGAAGTAAACAGCAGCGCTCTTCACTCCCCATCTCATTAACTACATTAGACTTAAAGGGGTACTCTGGTGGAAAACTACCGTATAGATATATATTTTTTTAATCAACTGGTGCCAGAAAGTTAAACAGATTTGTAAATTACTTCTATTAAAAAAAAAAATATGAATCCTTCCAGTACTTATCAGCTGCTTTATGTGGCACAGGAAAATTGTGTAGTTCTTTTCATTCTGCTGACACCTCTGTCCATGTCAGGAACTGTCCAGAGAAGGAGCAAATCCCCATAGCAAACCTATCCTGCTCTGGACAGTTCCTGAAATGGACAGAGGTGTCAGCAGAGAGCACTGTGGTCAGACAGAAAGGAAATGCAAAAAGAAAATAACTTCCTGTGAATCATAACAGCAGTTAATAAGTACTGGAAGGATCAAGATTTTTTTATAGAAGTAATTTACAAATCTGTGAAACTTTCTGGCACCAGTTGATAAAAAAAAAAAAAAAAAATGTTTTCCAGTGGAGTACCCCTTTAAGGTATCAGTGCTGCTTGGATTTTTCTTCTATTTTTTGTATTACTAAGGAAGCATTGTCTGCCAGGTTCCCCATTACTATAACACAACTACAATACTACATAGGGAGGAATGATGTGATGGTGCTCACTAGAGATGAGCGAACTTATAGTAAATTCGATTCGTCACGAACTTCTCGGCTCGGCAGTTGATGACTTTTCCTGCATAAATTAGTTCAGCTTTCAGATGCTCCCGTCGGCTGGAAAAGGTGGATACATTCCTAGGAGACTCTTTCCTAGGACTGTATCCACCTTTTCCAGCCCACCGGAGCATCTGAAAGCTGAACTAATTTATGCAGGAAAAGCCAGCAACTGCCGAGCCGAGAAGTTCGTGACGAATCAAATTTACTGTAAATTCGCTCATCTCTAGTGCTCAGGTCTATATTCGAGCAGCACATTCCCATGCACACCACGCTGGGATTGCACACTGTTTGTGGAGCTTGCGTGTGTTGGTGAGCAGCATAGTCTCATGGCAGATTCTCAATTAACCTCTCCATATTTAATCTACCGTCGGTAAATATGTACAGGTGGGGGACAAATAAATGGCACCTGCGTACACGCCTGTATGAGGGGCTCAGGCACAGGTGTGGGCCACGCGGATTGTCTTTGATGAACATTATGTCTCACCCCGTGTTGCTGTTTGCAGTGAGATGATCTACACTTGCTTATTTGCTTGGGCGCTGCCGCTGGTGCTTCAGATGAACAGAGAATGCACGGTGTCGCTAGTGATGTCAATCGTCTGTTTAAAGAACTTGTCCCCCTCCAAATTACGCTTAAAGGGGTACTCCGGTGGAAAACTTTATATATATATATATTTTTTAAATAAACTGATGCCAGATTTGTAAATGACCTATGTTAAAAAATCTTTATCCTTCCAGTACTTTTTAGCAGCTGTATGCTACAGAGGAAATTCTTTTCTTTTTGAATTTCTTTTTTGTCTTGTCCACAGTGCTCTCTGCTGACACCTCTGTCCGTGTCAGGAACTGTCCATAGCAGCATAGGTTTGCTATGGGGATTTTCTCCTGCTCTGGACAGTTCCTGATACGGGCATCAGGTGTCAGCAGAGAGCACTGTGGACAAGACAAAAAAGAAATTAAAAAAGAAAATAATTTTCTTTAGTAGTTTGAAATTTGAGAAGCAATACGGCAAACATTTCAGCACTCACAGGGGTTGCTACTCAGCTTTCTCAAGCCACTGAACAACAAATCTGGATGTGATCTGATACCTCCCTGCTGAGCCACTACTAGGCAGGAGTTGTTCAGGCTGGGTGATAATCCTTATGGTTGTCACTCAACTTTGCCACAAATGTCTGGATAGAATATGTATATAGGATAAAAACAGTATTAGGATTAGGAGTAAGACTGGAGAAGAAAACAAATTACCAGAAAAAAAGTGGAAATTTAGCCTAAATATGTCCAAACCGGTCTTAAGATATAAGAGAATTACAGAAAGGCCGGGTCCACACGACAGAATGTCCGCACGGAAAATCTCTGTGCAGACATTGTGCAGACTGAGGGCGCCGGCATGACGTGGTGCTAGGACTGCATGGCAATGCGCCGTCTCATAGACGGCAATGCATTCCGTGCGGAGTCCGCAGAAAGAATGGACAGGTTCATTCTTTCTGCAGACAGTGGAATCAGAATATCCGTGGCAGAAAGATCTGGCCTGGAAATTCTACCATGTGCACGGCGCAGCAGAATCCTGCAGAAATTCTGCCGTGTGAACATGGCCTTAGAGGATAGCAAGATGTGCAGTAAAATCATGTCACAGTTACTTCCAGCCACACTGGGGGTCATATTCAAAACTCTTCACCTCAAAAATGTCATGTTTCTTGCCAAAATTTTGGTGCAAAAAAGTTTACATCAGATATTCAAACTGTTTTACATGAAAATTATCCAAGGTTTACACTAGTGACACCAGTTTTGCAAAAGTGGGCGTGGCTAAGTAAAGTTCATGTTTTAGGGTATGTTCACACGCGCGGATTTACAGCGTATTTTAGGCTGCAAATCCGCTGGTGAAGGCCCGCTCTATGCTGGCTTTACATGTGCCTGCTCGTAGCGACAATACGCCGCTACCAGCAGGCACACTGCGATGTGCGAGTCGCAGTATACTCGCACATCGCGGGAGCTCTGAGCAGGGAGAGCAGGGAGAGCACCCGCGATGTGCGAGTACGCCGCGCACATCGCTGCACTGTGTCTGCTTGTAGCGGCGTATTGCCGCTACCAGCAGGCACATATAAAGCCAGCATAGAGCGGGGCCTTCACCAGCGGATCTGCAGCTAAATACGCTGCGAAAATCCGCACGTGTGAACTTACCCTTAGGGTTTTTTTGCTGCGTATTTGAAAGGGGGCGGTCTTTCTCGGCTGTCCGCAGCAGATTTTCCACGGTGGTATTTATGTTGCGGAAAATCTGCCGCAAGCCCCATTGAAGTCAGTAGGGACTGCGGCGGATTTTCCGCAGCGTAAATTCCGCCGCGGAAAATCTGCTGCGGACAGCCGAGAAGAGCCCGCCCCCGTTCAAATACGCAGCAAAAAACCTGCAAAAAAATCCGCCCGTGTGAACGTACCCTTAGAGTCCATTTTTCATCAAAAATTTCATACCAGCTTTTTGCTAGTGTAGAAATTACAGAAATGGTTGTATTATTTTTTCTTTCGTTTTTTTTTGTTGAAAAAGTGTTATTTAATCAATGATTGAAAAATGTATTATTATTGGAAAATATAAAAAAAAAAACGAATAATTTTTTTTTTTTGTTCATGGTGACTGCACCTGAACTTACATTTATACAGTTATCGCTTGTCTGGGCACTAGTAACAAGGATGGAATATTACATGAGATGTTTCCGCCAGACTCTTCCAGGATGTAAAATTTGGAACGAAAATTTGCAATTTTGGCGCCAAAATTGCCGATTTTGGCACCAAGGGCGGCAATTGTGGCGCAAAAAAATCCAATATGGCGGCAACAAAAAAAAGATTGGCAATTTAGTTATTTTTTTTCCGAGCATCTAAAGGCAACATGTAGCGGTCCTTCAGCAGCGGATCCGCACCATAAAATAGGCTGTGGATCCTCTCGTCTGAACGTACCCTTACAGTAGTTTTTGAATATCTCCCCCACTGTTTTAGTCATAGGCACAGATTTGGTCAGCACCTCTATAAATGGGGGAGCACTCCTATACATGGGGGAGCACTGGAATGAATAGTCGGCTCTTTGTGGACATATATACTGTATGTGTAGAACCTTCGCAGGTGTGAGGACAGTCTGCAGCGACACTGATGTTATGGCTGCCGCCAGTTCTTCCGGACTCACAAGGTCACTGGCCCAATATATTGGGTCACTAGTTTGTCTCATTTGTGACAGCCTTGGGAGGGAAGTGGCACAGAAACAATGTGGATATGGCTCCCACGCAGACACAGTATGTCATGGATTAACAAGAGCGGCTTGGCACGACTTGGACATAGACCACTGGGATCAGAACAAGTGCCGCACTCCCCCGTGTCCTGGGCAGATGGTCACAGATCAGTTCCATTTCAAGGGAAAAATTCGGTGTTCTGTCCCTGAAAGACAGAGAGAAAGAGAGGATGACATGAGAGATAATGGAGGCACGCGGCATAGAAAGGAGAGGATTTACTGACTGCAACTCCCAGCATACCTGGACAGACTTCCCCCAAAAAATAAGAAAAAATAAAAAAAAAAGCTATCAAAAAGTGACATCAAAACAAAAATGGTTCTGTTAAAAACTACAAACCGGGCGCAAAAAATGACCCTCATTCAGACCTGTATGGGGAGAAATGGGGGGGGGGGGGAGGGGCCATCTAGATAGGGGCCCCCATCAGTGGGACAGGAACGCACCAGCCTATCGGGAAATTTCCCTGTAGGCTGCTCACCCTGTGGGGTGGCTGGCACAGCAGTGCCAATGTAATTGACCCCATGGAGGAGCCGCCTCCGGCTCTCATTCATTGCGCAGACCCAGAGTCCCCAGTCCCTTCACATCAGAGCATGAGATACCTTTCACTGCTGGGCAAAAGCTCCTCCCCAAGATGACAAGCAGTGAACGGCCGTACAGATACGGCGCCGCGTAATGACTTTCCCAAAATCACAGCACTGGTGCATCACTACGTTCTACGTCATTACGCAACCGCCGTTTCTGTACGGCTGCGCACCGCTTGTCATCTGGGGAAGGAGCCTCTGCCTGGCTGCAAAAGATATCTCATGCTCCGATGCGAACGTACTGGGGATGCCGGAGATCCGGAGTCTACTGCGGGGAGTCTAGTATGCAAAAATCTGAGGGGGCTTCCTGACTATTGGGGGGGGGGAGTCTAATCTAAGGGGACTACTTGCCTACTTGGGGGGTGGGGGGGGGGCTAATCTGAGGGGTTTACCTGGCTACTTAAAGGAGTACTCCGGAATGTTAAAATTATCATTCAGACTGCCAGCAGTAGAAAAATAAAGAGGTACATACCTGCCGTCGCTCCCCCGGTCCCTACGGTAACCCGCTCCGGCATCGCCACAATCCTCTTCCATGTTGCCGGTGGTCCGTGAGTCATACTGCACTCAGTCAATCACCGGCCACAGTGAAGTCCCGCCTCGGCTGGCGATAGGCGGAGCGGCATGGTGACATTTTGGCCCTGGCAGCAGGTGACAAAAATGTCACACTGCCGCTCAGCCTATCGCCGGTCGAGGCGTGACTGGCTGAGTGCAGAATGACTCACCGGCAACCAGGAAGAGGATAGCAGCAGAAGCCGGAGTGGGTTACCGGGGGGAGCGACGGCAGGTATGTACCTCTTTATTTTTTTACTGCCGGCAGTCTGAATGACAATTTTAACTTCCCGGAGTACTCCTTTAACTACCTACATACTAGGCTACCTAACTATTTACCTGGCTACCTAACTTATTGGCTGCCTACCTACGTACCTGGCTGCTTACATACCTGCCTATCTAACTACCTACATAGCTGGAAACCTAACTACCTACATACCTGGCCTATCTACAGTACCCACATAACTACCTATCTACCTACCTTACCTGGCTATCTAACTACCTAGCTAGCTAGCTATTTACCCTTTTACTGAGCCGGGCTCCAAGAGGGTCATTATAATAGTTCAGGGATATAGATGGGGAGATTATGTAGAGGTGGGGACGGCACTGGAAATATATGGAGTCTAACATGTTTGTGTGATAGCCTGGGGGAGTTGGGTGTAGGGAGTGTAGCTGTGCGGCTACTAAAGGGTGTCTGGTTAACCCTTGCTATTCGTGTAGCCAGGGTGAGGGCTCCTCTATAATGCTTGTCCTACTGCCACCCTTCCCAAGAGCGATAGGGAGATTTAGAATAATGGAATGTCCACAACCGGAGAGTTTGCTGAAAACAGTTGGAACTTTTACTGAAGATTTTATGCAACTTCACAACAGGAACAGTCTCTACAAATGCAAATTCTCTTGGAGATTGACAAAGGTTGGGACCTTAAGCAGTTTTTGATGTGCTGTTCCACTGGATTTAGGGGAATTAGTTGCGGTCCTGTAGTCACGCTAGCTTTAGCGGGGATTAGTTTAGAACTCATGGTTTAGTTTCTGCTGAGGTTTTCTGACCTAGCGTGTCTTTGAAAGTTGCGTAGATCTGTCCTGCTAGTCCGACATCCACTAGAGCAGCAACCCAAGAGAGCGATAATTGGACACAGCTCCCTTATATGGGCTGGACTAGAGCTAATTGGTCCAATACTGCTGTCAATCACCTTTACACAGGATTATGGGTAACATGTGACCAAGGACCTCCAAAGGTTCTCTAACATACCATAGAGGATTCAACATAGTCACATGACCGAAGGTCCTGCGACTCTAGCAAGGTAAGCATACTATACATTATATTAAATATACATTATTATTAAATATATACATGTATAAACATTACAAAATTAGCATAGAAGAGAGGCAACTAGGGGCAGTCCCACCTGGGGGACCCTACCTGAGCGTAGTTACTCTGACTTTGGGGACCACCATACAAGGTACGGTATGCAATACGGTACCGGGACACCACATTTGTCCTGCAGATGCTGAAGAGGTGAGTTTTGGCTGGAAGAACCCATCATGGCAATCACATCTGGATGGAGAAGAAAAGGAAAGAGGACAATGCTGATCAGAAAAGACATCACCTATGAGTCCCTAGATGTAACTATAATCACTTATATAGTATACAGATCCTGTGAACAGCAGGTATATTTTTCTATTTGGTGAATGTATGTGGGACTATTGGTCAGTGGTAATACTTGTAATAGTGTAGCGGTATTATTTGTCCCTTACTGGTAAAACTAACAGTGTGCACCTGGGCACGTATTTCATTTTGTTTGGAGATGCTGACCAGAAAGGTCCTGTCTACTGGGGGGGGGGGGGGGGGGGGATTTCAATCTGAGGAGACTACCTGCCTACTGGGGGAGAGGCTTATCTGGGGCTAATTTACCTAACTGGCTGTGGAAGACATAGTGAGGAAGTTACTTCCAGTGGTACTGTGCAGGGAACCAAGGGGTGGTGGTGGTGCTGGTGTGGGGGAGATAGCGTTGTTACCATTGGAGGACTATACATTGGGAGGTTGTATAGAGGAGGCTTGAAGTTGAAATTTTTTTCCTGGAGCTGCAACGTGAATTTTTTTTCCTGGAGCTGCGACTGTAAAGTTTTTGCGGGCCGGCCTGGCTGGTGGGCAGGGCATAGCATCAAATCCGCAACACAACGGAATGAGGGCCTGACAAATGAAATGCCAGGCTTCCCTCGCAGGCTGCAGTGCTTAGAACCTGTGTAGTGAAAGCTTGGTATTTGATTTACCAGGCTTCTGTCATGTATATAACGGCTGCGCCCTTTGACCTGTGGGGCTGGTATGGAGTTATTTCCAGGGCTGTCTTTTATCCCCAGGTATAGCCATGGCTAGGGGAGCCTGCCACTGCCAACCATCTTTTTTTTAGGAGCAGCCCTCAAGGGCAACACCACCCAGCTGGCTGGCAACAACAGTAACCCCCAGCTGGCATCTGTCCGGGGCACTTTAAAGGGGTATTCCAGGAATCAAAAACAGGCCTTTTTTCTTTCAAAGACCACTCCCTGTCTCCAGGTTGGGAGTGGTTCTGCAGCTCAGTGCCATTGAAGTAAAAGGAGCCAATTTGTAATTCCACGCACAACCTGGAGACAGGGAGGGCGCTGTCTTTGGAAAAAAAAGGCCTGTTTTTTTATTCCTGGAATAACCCTGTGGCGCACAGGCACGTTTGTTACCAGGAAGGATGCCATCAGTGTGGAGGACTAGCCTGACTCTTTATAAAGGGAAGTGGCAGCCAGACCTGCTGTAAATGTTTAAATTACAGGTTAGTGCTGTAGTTTTGGGTCACCAGCATAGCCATAGGAATTTTTTTTTCTTTTTTACAACATTAACCGTGCGGTCAAACTAACATGTAATCTTGATACTTCGGCACCATTAAAACAATACCCAATTTGTATGATGTTTTAGTAATTTTTAAAAATTCTAAACTTCTAAACTGCTAGCAACAGCCAGGGACCCGCCTGTAATGGCCGACATCCGCGATCGCGCAGATGTCAGCCATTAACCCCTCCGATGCCGTGATCAATACAGATCACGGCATCTGCGGCAGTGCGGGACTTTGATTGGATGATCGGATCACCCGCAGCGCTGCCGCGGGGATCCTATCATCCAGCATGACAGCCGGAGGTCCCCTCACCTGGCTCCGGCCGTCTCCCGGGGTCTTCTGCTCTGGTCTGAGATGGAGCAGACCAGAGCAGAAGATCACCGATAATACTGAGCAGTGCTGTGTCCTATACATAGCACTGAACAGTATTAGCAATCAAACAATTGCTATAGATAGTCCTCTATGGGGACATAAAAAGTGTAAAAAAAAAGTTGAAAAATGTAAAAATAAAAAGTAAAAAAAAAGTAAAAAATCCCCTCCCCCAATAAAAATGAAAATTGTCAGTTTTTCCCATTTTACCCCCAAAAAGCGTAGATTTTTTTTTAATAAACATATTTGGTATCGCCGAATGCGTAAATGTCCGAACTATCAAAATATAATGTCAATGACCCCGTACGGTGAATGGCGTAAACGTAAAAAATAAAAAAAAGTCCACAAATGCTGCTTTTTTGTCACATTTAAAAAAAATTTTTTATAAAAAATGATCAAAAAGTTTTATATATGCAAATGTGGTATCTAAAAAAAGTACAGATGACGGCGCAAAAAATGAGCCCTCATACCGCCGTATGTATGGAAAAATGAAAAAGTTATAGGTGGTCAAAACAGGGCGATTTTAGATTACTGATTTTGTACAAAAATATAAAGGTATCTAGCCATGGGTATCATTTTAATCGTATTGACCCACAGAATAAAGAACACCTATAATTTTTACCGTAAAGTGTACAGTGTGAAAATAAAACCCTCCAAAATGTGCAAAATTTTGGTTTTCATTTAAATTTCCTCCCTATAACATTTTTTTGGGAGTTCACCGTACATTTTATGGTAAAATGAGAGGTTTCATTACAAAGTACAATTGGTCACGCAAAAAACAATCCCTTATATGGGTCTGTACATGGAAATATGGATTTTAGAAGGCGAGGAGGAAAAAATGAAAACGCAAAAATAAAATTAGCCTGGTCCTTGAGGTGAAAATGGGCTTGGTCATTACCTGTCAGATCCAACAAAAAAAGACTTTTTTAAAATACATCACTCAGTACCTAATCCTCACCATGTACATCTAATTTTTATGTGTCTAGCACCTTTATTTTTTTTATTGCACTTTTAATTTAGCTCACTAGTCTGAATTCCTCTCAAAGGGAGGGGGCGTGGCCTCACTGTGCAGGTCTCCGCCCCCTCCCTCAGTATGCTGTCTGCTCACATCTCCCCTAGCATTAGCAAAACTACAACTCCCAGCTTGTCCTCACTGACTGTAGCGGGACATAAGCTGACAGTGGGAGGATTTTTCCTCCAGCTGTGAGCCCTTCACTCCCAGCTGTCAATCAAGGAAGTGTGTCCATGACATAGCTGATGATGCATGGACACAGCAGGACTAGTATGTGTCCAATCAGGTGGGGGGGGGGGGCAGTTGTTTGACTGGCTTTTTCAGTATGAAATACTGAAAATTTTCTAATGAAAGCAATTGCAAAACCTATTGGTTTACAACATAACAAAAGTTTCTGTATCTGACAGTGCCCATTTAAAGTGCACAGCGTATAGTAGTATTACACTGCTCAAAAAAATAAAGGGAAAACCAAGATAAAACATCTTAGATCTGAATGAATGAACTAACCATATGAAATACTTTCGTCTTTACATAGTTGAATGCGCTGACAACAAAATCACACAAAAATTATCAAAGGAAATCAAATGTATCAACCCATGGAGGTCTGGATATGGAGTCACACTCAAAATCAAAGTGGAAAACCCCACTACAGGCTGATCCAACTTTATGTAATGTCCTTAAAACAAGTCACAATGAGGCTCAGTAGTGTGTGTGGCCTCCACGTGCCCGTATGACCTCCCTACAACGCCTGGGCATGCTCCTGATGAGGTGGAGGATGGTCTCCTGAGGGATGTCCTCCCAGACCTGGACTAAAGCATCCGCCAACTCCTGGACAGTCTGTGGCGTTGGTGGATGTAGCGAGACATGATGTCCCAGATGTGCTCAATCGAATTCAGGTCTGGGGAATGGGCGGCCAGTCCATAGCATCAATGCCTTCCTCTTGCAGGAACTGCTGAGACACTCCAGTCCCATGAGGTCTAGCATTGTCTTGCATTAGGAGGAACCCAGGGCCAACCACGACAGCACATGGTCTCACAAGAGGTCTGAGGATCTCATCTCGGTACCTAATAGCAGTCAGGCTACTTCTGGCAAGCACATGGAGGGCTTTGCGGCCCTCCAAAGAAATGCCACCCCACACCATTACTGACCTACTGTCAAACTGGTCATGCTGGAGGATGTTGCAGGCAACAGAACGTTCTCCACGGTGTCTCCAGACTCTGTCATGTCTGTCACATGTGCTCAGTGTAACATAGTTCATAAGGTTGAAAAAAGACCAGAGTCCATTACGTTCAACCTTTATTCCTAATGAGTCCCTACTGAGTTAATCCAGAGGAAGGCAAAAAAAAAACTCATACTAGAGGAAAAAAATTCCTTTCCGACTCCAAATATGGCAGTCAGAATAAATCCCTGGATCAACGTTCTGTCCCTATAATTCTAATATACATAACCAGCAATGTTCTTACTCTCCAAAAATGCATCCAGACCCCTTTTAAATTCTTTTACAGAGTTCCCCATGACCACCTCCTCCGGGAGAGAATTCCACAGTCTCACTGCTCTTACAGTAAAGAACCCCCATCTGTGCTGGTGTAGAAACCTTCTTTCTTCTAAACGGAGAGGATGTCCCCTTGTTATAGATACAGTCCTGGGAATAAATAGATCAAGGGAAAGATCTCTGTACTGTCCCCTGATATATTTATACATAGTTATTAGGTCTCCCCTAAGCCTTCTTTTTTCTAAACTAAATAACCCTAATTCTGATAATCTTTCTGGGTACTGTAGTCCTCCCATTCCCCGTATTACTCGGGTTGCCCGTCTTTGAACCCTCTCCAGCTCAACTATATCTTTCTTGTATACTGGTGCCCAGTATTGTACACAGTATTCCATGTGTGGTCTGACCAGTACTGTACACAGTATTCCATGTGTGGTCTGACTAGTGAATTGTACAGTGGTAGAATTATTTCCTTGTCGTGGGCATCTATGCCCCTATTGATGCACCCCATGATTTTATTTGCCTTAGCAGCAGCTGCCGGACACTGGTCACTACAGCTAAATTTACTGTTAACTAAAACTCCCAAGTCCTTTTCCATGTCAGTCGTCCCTAGTGTGCTCCCATTTAATACATAATCCCAGGCCGGATTTTTCCTCACCATGTGCTTTACCTTACATTTATCAGTGTTGAACCTCATCTGCCACTTCCCAGCCCAAGCCTCCAACCTATCCAGATCTATTTGTAACAGTGCCCTGTCCTCTATTGTGTTTTCCGCTTTACAGAGTTTAGTATCATCTGCAAAGATTGCTACTTTACTATTCAACACCTCTACAGGGTCATTAATGAATGTATATGAACCTGCTTTCATCTGTGAAGAGCACAGGGCGCCAGTGGCGAATTTGCCAATCTTGATGTTCTCTGGCAAATGCCAAACGTCCTGCACGGTGTTGGGTTGTAAGCACAACCCCAACCTGTGGACGTCGGGCCCTCATACCACCCTCATGGAGTCTGTTTCTGACCGTTTGAGTGGACACATGTGTGGTAGCGGGGTATGATAAGGGCTGATGTTGTTACCCTAGGGGCAAATGGCATTAACCCCTTGTATTTGTGATGCCATGGCGTGGTTTAGCCTAAAACCCCCTGAAGGTATACCTCTGGATCCTGGGCTAGGCACGGGGGCAATAAAGACTTTACTGAGGGTAGATAGTTGGTAAAGTCTATACAGTTCAGCCAGGGCCCAAGGAGGTGACCAGTGATGCAGAGACCTTAAGGGCTTGCTAGGACTTGTAGTAGGACTGGACAATTGAATGCAGACCACGCTGACTTGACAGATGAGAAGGACTAACTTGACTTGACTCATAAAGCTGTGACTTTAGCTTACTTGAATTGATGGTGGCTGAAGGACTTGCCTCCAACTCTCTGGACACACACACTAGGCACGACTGCACTGGACCTCAGCTTAGTAGAAGAGAGAGAAGCTCCACCCAGGGCTTATATGGGGTAGACTAGCAGGGAGCCCATAGGTCACTCTTGGGATCACCTTGTCACTGGTACCTCCTGGGTAAAAATCACATGACATATCACATGGTATAACTCTTTAAGATACAACACATTTTATAATACAATACACTGCAGAACATATGTACAGGGGGGAAACAGGTGCAAGCAGGGCTGGAACATCATTGGCGCTATGGAGCGCCTGCTCCGGGCCCCATGCCCGCAGGGGGCCCCCGTCACACTCGGGACATCCCTGTGTCCCGAAAAATCTTTTCAGGACACAAGGATGTCCCGGCGGTTACCTCTCTGTGGCAGCCCCCGCGTTAACTTTAAAAACGCAGGGGCCGCCAGGAGGGAGCGCGCGCAGAGACGTCACTGACGTCCCATGCGTGCGCCCATAGGAGAAAAGCAGAGTGGAGCGGAGCAGTGAGGAGGACGCGCGCGCATGGTAAGTTACCAGCGGCACATCATCTTCAGTGCTCCGCTCCCCGGACCTACTGCTATGGCCTATGGACCGGAGGGGCGGTGGTCGGAACACTGAAGTGGGGCAGTAAACAGGCATACAGCCTCTAGACATACACTGTATATGGCTGGAGGCTGTATGTCTGTGGGGGAACTGTACTGCACCTAATGTGGGGAAACTGTACTGCACCTTATGTGGGGGAACTATACAGCACCAAATGTGGGGGAACTAGGCAGCACCAAATGTGGGGGGAACTATACTGCACCTAATGTTGGGAATTATACTGCACCTAATGTGCGGAACTATACTGCACCTAATGTGGGGAACTATACTGCACCTAATGTGGGGGAACTATACTGCACCTAATGTGGGGAACTATACTGCACCTAATGTGGGGAGCTATACTGCACCTAATGTGTGGGAACTATACTGCACCTAATGTGGGGAACTATACTGCACCTAATGTGGGGGAACTATACTGCCAACCTAATGTGGGGAACTATACTGCACCTAATGTGGGGGGGGGGGGGGGAACTGTACTGCCAACCTAATGTGGGAAACTGTACTGCACCTAATGTGGGGGAACTGTACTGCACCTAATGTGGGGAACTATACTGCACCTAATGGGGGGAACTGTACTGCACCTAATGTGGGGAATTATACTGCACCTAATGTGGGGGAACTGTACTGCACCTAATGTGAGGGAACTGTACTGCACCTAATGTGAGGGAACTGTACTGCACCTAATGTGGGGAACTATACTTCACCTAATGTGGGGGAACTGTACTTCACCTAATGTGGGGGAACTGTACTGCACCTAATGTGGGGGAACTATACTGCACCTAATGTGGGAAACTATACTGCACCTAATATGGGGGAACTATACTGCACCTAATGTGGGGGAACTATAATGCACCTAATGTAGGGGGAACTATAATGCACCTAATGTAGGGGGAACTTTACTGCACCTAATGTGGGAAACTATACTACACCTAATGTGGGGGAACTATACTGCACCTATTGTGGGGAACTATACTGCACCTAATATGGGGGAACTATACTGCACCTAATGTGGAGGAACTATACTGCACCTAATGTGGAGGAACTATACTGCACCTACTGTGGGAAACTATACTGCACCTAATGTGGGGGAACTATACTGCACCTAATGTGGGGGAACTATAATGCACCTAATGTAGGGGGAACTATACTGCACCTAATGTTGGAAACTATACTACACCTAATGTGGGGGAAGTATACTGCACCTAATGTGGGGAACTATACTGCACCTAATGTGGGGGAACTATACTGCCAACCTAATGTGGGGAACTATACTGCACCTAATGTGGGGAACTATACTGCACCTAATGTGGGGGAACTATACTGCACCTAATGTGGGGAACTATACTGCACCTAATGTGGGGAACTATACTACACCTAATATGGGGGAACTATACTGCACCTAATGTGGAGGAACTATACTGCACCTAATGTGGGAAACTATACTGCACCTAATGTGGGGGAACTATACTGCACCTAATGTGGGGGAACTATAATGCACCTAATGTGGGAAACTATACTACACCTAATGTGGGGGAACTATACTGCACCTAATGTGTGGGAACTATACTGCACCTAATGTGGGGGAACTATACTACACCTAATGTGGGGGAACTATACTGCACCTAATGTGGGAAACAATACTGCACCTAATGTGGGGGAACTATACCGCACCTAATGTAGGGGGAACTATACTGCACCTAATGTGGGAAACTATACTACACCTAATGTGGGGGAACTATACTGCACCTAATGTGGGAAACAATACTGCACCTAATGTGGGGGAACTGTACTGCACTTAATGTGAGGGAACTGTTGGGGGGGGGGGGGGGCAACATAATGAAGGGCTCTGTCTTCCAGGCAGCCTTAATCTGGCCCTGGGTGCAAGGGGCCCAGGAGACACTGAAGGAGGCTGTCTGACAGGGCAGCAAGGGTAGGGGGCAACATCTCCCGTACTGGGCAACCACACTTGCACATTTGTGGCCTGCTGAAGGTAATTTTGCAGGGCTCTGGCAGTGCTCCTCCTTGCACAAAGGCGGAGGTAGCGGTCCTGCTGCTGGGTTGTTGCCCTCCTACGGCCTTCTCCACTTCTCCTGATGTACTGGCCTGTCTCCTGGTAGCGCCTCCATGCTCTGGTCACTACGCTGACAGACACAACCACAGCTCACACTGATGTGTCATCCCGGATGAGCTGCACTACCTGAGCCACTTGTGTGGGTTGTAGACTCCATGTCATGCTTCCACTAGAGTGAAAGCACCGCCAGCATTCAAAAGTGACCAAAACATCAGCCAGGAAGAATAGGAACTGAGAAGTGGTCTGTGGTCACCACCTGCAGAGCCACTCCTTTATTGGGGGTGTCTTGCTAATTGCCTATAATTTCCACCTGTTGTCTGTTCCATTTACACAACAGCATGTGAAATTGATTGTCAATCAGTGTTGCTTCCTGAGTGGACAGTGTGATTTCACAGAAGTGACTTGGAGTTACATTGTGTTGTTTAAGTGTTCCCTGTTTTTGAGCAGTGTATATTCTGTGGCCACAGTATATGGTAGTATTATATTCAGACAGTGCAGTGTGTGGCAGTGTTATATACAGAGAGTGCAGTGTGTGGTAGTGTTACATTCAGAGGGTGCTGTATGTGGCAGTGTTACATTCAGAGGGTGCTGTATGTGGCAGTATTATATTCAGAGGGTGCTGTATGTGGCAGTGTTATATTCAGAGGGTGCTGTATGTGGCAGTGTTATATTCAGAGGGTGCTGTATGTGGCAGTGTTATATTCAGAGGGTGCTGTATGTGGCAGTGTTACATTCAGAGGGTGCTGTATGTGGCAGTGTTATATTCAGAGGGTGCAGTGTGTGGTAGTGTTATATTCAGAGGGTGCAGTGTGTGGTAGTGTTATATTCAGAGGGTGCAGTGTGCGGTAGTGTTATATTCAGAGGGTGCTGTATGTGGCAGTGTTATATTCAGAGGGTGCAGTGTGTGGTAGTGTTATATTTAGAGGGTGCAGTGTGTGGTAGTGTTATATTCAGAGGGTGCTGTATGTGGCAGTGTTATATTCAGAGGGTGCTGTATGTGGTAGTGTTATATTCAGAGGGTGCTGTATGTGGCAGTGTTATATTCAGAGGGTGCTGTATGTGGCAGTGTTATATTCAGAGGGTGCTGTATGTGGCAATGTTATATTCAGAGGGTGCTGTATGTGGCAGTGTTATATTCAGAGGGTGCTGTATGTGGCAGTGTTATATTCAGAGGGTGCTGTATGTGGCAGTGTTATATTCAGAGGGTGCTGTATGTGGCAGTGTTATATTCAGAGGGTGCAGTGTGTGGTAGTGTTATATTCAGAGGGTGCAGTGTGTGGTAGTGTTATATTCAGAGGGTGCAGTGTGTGGTAGTGTTATATTCAGAGGGTGCTGTATGTGGCAGTATTATATTCAGAGGGTGCTGTATGTGGCAGTGTTATATTCAGAGGGTGCTGTATGTGGCAGTGTTATATTCAGAGGGTGCTGTATGTGGCAGTGTTATATTCAGAGGGTGCTGTATGTGGCAGTGTTATATTCAGAGGGTGCTGTATGTGGCAGTGTTATATTCAGAGGGTGTTGTATGTGGCAGTGTTATATTCAGAGGGTGCTGTATGTGGCAGTGTTATATTCAGAGGGTGCAGTGTGTGGTAGTGTTATATTCAGAGGGTGCAGTGTGTGGTAGTGTTATATTCAGAGGGTGCAGTGTGTGGTAGTGTTATATTCAGAGGGTGCTGTATGTGGTAGTGTTATATTCAGAGGGTGCAGTGTGTGGTAGTGTTATATTCAGAGGGTGCTGTATGTGGCAGTGTTATATTCAGAGGGTGCAGTGTGTGGTAGTGTTATATTCAGAGGGTGCTGTATGTGGCAGTGTTATATTCAGAGGGTGCTGTATGTGACAGTGTTATATTCAGAGGGTGCTGTATGTGGCAGTGTTATATTCAGAGGGTGCTGTATGTGGCAGTGTTATATTCAGAGGGTGCTGTATGTGGCAGTGTTATATTCAGATGGTGCAGTGTGTGGCAGTATTATATTCAGAGGGGGCAGTGTGTGCCAGTCCTCACTTGTTTATTTACTTAGGCTGTAAAACATAGATAATTGTATCATTTTATCTAGGCTATATATTGTACCCTACAGTGACATAAAAAAAAAAAAAAATGTAAGTATTACTTACAAATGCTCTTCATACTTCCATAGAAAATTAGTGGATATTAGTATGGGTGGTGGATATTAGTATGGGTGGAGTAATTTGGTATGGGTGGGGTACATTGTGGGGGAGGAGCTTAGGGGTCTCCTCAGTAGGTCTCCCAGGGGTGTCCCTAAATCTAAACCCCACTGACACATACATAATGAATTATGCAAATTAGCATGGCCGGTATCTTTTTTTGCAAGAAAGGTGACATCCCTAAGCAGAAGACAATGATAAATGTACGGGAGAAACATTGCTTATAGGATTTAATTCTGAAGGACTAAGAATGATGCTATAGGGAGAAAATCTGTACCCAAGCCCCTTTATTCTAGGTCTCAGTGGGGATCTCAGTGGCTGAAGTCCTGCACATTGAGGTTCGGTATCCACTTGTGTTTTTTTCCTGGCGTTTTCTTTTTTTTTTTTTTCACCTAAAGATCGTCACAAAAACTGTCCTGTAATTTTGTACTTCCAAGATGCAGTTTTTGTGGCTATTATTCAAAAGAAATAACAGCCAGAATTAACACCAATGCTTAATCCACATGGCTTTTTTTTCCAACTTTTTTATTTATTTATTTTTTTGGGAGAAAAATGCCAAATGTTTGTTGAATAAAAAAAAATAAATAACACAAAAGTCTCAACATACTGCGATTTTGTAAACCTGCCACTGAGGCTATAACCGCAGAAGAACAGCAAAGATAAGTGAAAAAATGGCAAAGCAAAGATGCCAAGTGGCCCTACTGACTTTCAGCTAACATCTTGTCGTTGTGGTTTTTCAAACAGCACGTGGAATTGGTGTTTTTTTGTTTTTGTTTGGGCATATTTGAAAAAAAAAACTAAACAACAAAAAAAAACAATTGAAACTTAACCTAAAGGAGTTATCCAGGATTAGATAAACAGAACAGCACCACCCCTGTCCTCAGGTTGTGGGTGGTATTGCAGCCAAGCTTTGAATTTACATGGAAGAATCCGTTCACAATCTGCAATAAAGATTGCGAACGGATTGTCAGGTAGATTTTCAATCCATGTTTGAAATATCTCTGTAAAAAAAAAACACATGGGCACATAGCGGCAGAGTTCCCATTGAAATCAATAGGTAGATGATGTGTGTATTTTGATATGAAATCTGCATGATGTGAAAAAACTCAGTGTGCATAAGTCCTTAAAGGTATGTTCTAGGAATATATGACATATATGACTGATGGCCTATCCACAGAATAGGTGCCAACACCTGGCACCCGCCAATTAGCTGTTGGTTGCCCTGCACTACCAAGTGAATAGGGCTGAAAGCCCTGCGCCATTCATTGTATAGTGGTAGCACTGCGTAACTGCAGCTCAGCTCCCAATTACTTTAAAGGGGTACTCCGCCCCTAGACACTAGACATCTTATCCCCTATCCAAAGGATAGGGGATAAGATATCTGATCGGGGGGTCCCGTGCTGCACCCGGCGTTCGTTTAGAGCATCGGGTTCAGGGCCGGAGGCTCGTGATGTCACGACCACGCCCCACTCGTGAAGTCACGGCCACGCCCTGCTCCGGATGTCACGGCCACGCCCCTCAATGCAAGTCTATGGGAGGGGGCGTGACGGCCGTCACGCCCCCTCCCATAGATTTGCATTGAGGGGGCATGGCCATGATGTCACAAGCGGGGCATGACCGTGACGTCATGAGCCTCCGCCCCACATCGCCAGTCATCTGGCATGGACAAAAGTTCGCTCTGTGCACCGGACGTCTGGGGTGCCAGAGCCTAGATCGCAGGGGTCCCCAGCGGCGGGACCTCTGTGATCAGAAATCTAATCCCCTATTCTTTGGATAGGGGATAAAATGTCTAGCGGCGAAGTACCTCTTTAATGGGAGTTGAGTTCTATTTACCTGGATCAAAACCTGGAAAAAAGCACTGAGACGTGAAACGGCTGTCGTTTTGTAATGCTGCATCTTTATCTGCATCTTTGCCATGACATTTTATTGAGCAAACACAGACATGGAAGATACCAAGTGTGATGAGTACCACTTACATCACTCTGATTTGGGTATTTCTATATGAGTGGCGTTTTGGTACTCATTTATTCTCACTCCAGAGGAGGCACATACTTGTTAGTAATCCAGCTGCACCATAGGCTGCGTTTGTGAGCTGGGGTATATTTCTGTGGCTTTCGGTGTTGCAAATTGGCATGAAAGTCACATGTGTGGAGGGTGCCCAATAAGCCCAATGTGAAGCCGAGCCCCCTTTTGGGCTTGTCCCTTTAAAGAGGGTTTTCTACCCTGGTTCCCAAATTACCCTTTGCCACGGAATGGGACCAAAAAATACCCCATACTTATTCCCCCATTTACCTCTCTCCATTTGGCAACATGTTGAGTGTGTGAGGAAACTGTATATGGCATGTAAGAAGCCAGTCATTTGCCTTTCAGGTAAAGCACTCTTGAGCCTGCCCACCACGGGACCAATCTGAGGGCAGAAAGCTGAACAGAGGGACAGTGTTCCTGAGTGGAAGCTACATGGTAGGTCTTCTGAAGTTGTGATGGAATATTGCATGTTGAAACCATTGTATTGTAAAGTAGATCTCTGGCGAAAATTACTTTATCCCCTATCCACAGGATAGGGAAAAAGTAGGTGATCACGGGGGGTCTAACCACTGGGCCCCTCCACGATCACCGGTACGGGACCTGGACCTCAGTGAGGAGCGTGTGCTGCAGCTGGCCTGTGCTCCATTCATTTCTATGGGAGTGTCGAAAAGAGTGTCCCATAGAAATTAATGGAGCGCGTGCCGTCTACCGGTAGATGACCGGTAGAGCGCTGAGGTCCCGTCCTGGTGATTGCGGGGGTCCCCACTGGTTGGACCCTCTGTGATCAGCTACTTATCCCCTATCCTGTCATTTTTGCCGGAGTACTCCTTTAAGACCATAACTCTATGACAAGCTGGTAATTGTGTGGTGTCCCGGTACCGCATCTTATACGGTACCTATGTATGTGTGGGTCCCCATAGCCAGAGTCCCTAGGACGTAGGGATCCCGGTTGTGTAGCCTACCCCTTGTCGCCTCTATTCCAACTAATAGCTTAGTAATTTATGTAAAGGTAATGTAAATATAGTAATATAACTGTAGATAAATGGTTAATTACCGGTTCCATAGCGTTGCAGGACCTGCGGGTCACGTGACTAGGTAAACTCTATGGTATTCTGCTTAAGGACCTTTGGAGGCCCTGTGACGTAAGCAATCCCATTACTCTCCGTAATGGTGAGTGACAAATGTTCGGACCAATCGGATTCACCCCGCCCCCTGCCCATATAAGGGAGCGGCGGCCATCTTCTCGATCTCTTGTTCCTGCGCAGCCAAACAGTAAGGATCTCTCTCTTGTTCCTGGGCTGTCAAACGAGAAGGATCTGCGCAGCAGCTATCGCAGTGAGTTAGGCCCGAGCCTTGCAGCAACGGCTGAGTAATTCAGAATATAGAGTGTATCAATTCCCAGACACTCTGCAGCATCACCGGACCTAATATAACCCCTAAATCCGGACGGATCTGCAAATATTTATCCTAAATTCAGAGACTTTCTAAATAGCTCAAGATCCGCAACAACTGTCAGTCACTGAGCAATATAAGGACTGTTTGTACGAGACGTTTACTATGCCTTGGATGTATTGCAAGCACGTAATTAAAGTTGTTCAATCTCCTTGTGGACCTTCAGTCATTTCATGCAGCTATCGTTACTGGGAAGGGCGGCGATAGGCTGGAGCATTGTCTCAGCATACCAGCCCTCAGCCTGGCATCACGAACTATAGGGTTAACATTAACCCCTCATATACCGATACCATACCACCACTACCATACACCCCCCAAGGGCTACCACAAAGCCTTTTTGACGTTGCACGAATAGGATTCGGGTGTGTGCCTGCTATTGCCACTAGTGAAAGTGTACTCCCCCCCCCAGAACGAGAACTTTATTCATGTGTTGCTGTGTACAAGAATGGTGCTTGTGGGGCACCATACAAGGGGGCCAAGAGAAAAGTAAGGGGGGAGGTGAAGATTTGTCTACAGTTGAAATGTGCAAACTGCGCAATGAGTTCATGCTGCGATCCTCTGGTCCGGTTGGCACAGGCGGAGCCGAACTGCTGCCGGAAAAGTGTGCGAAGAAAGCCCGCGCTGCGCCACGCCCCGTGGACGCCAAGTTGCTGTATCCCAGCCGGAAGGGAACTCAGCTTGTCATCAGAGTACAGAGCCCGGCTTGTCCTCAGTGTACAGATCCCTGCTTGTCCTCAGTGACTGCACCTAATGTGGGGAACTGTACTGCACCTAATGTGGGGGAACTATACTGCACCTAATGTGGGGGAACTATACTGCACCTAATGTGGGGGAACCATACTGCACCTAATGTGGGGGGAACTATACTGCACCTAATGTGGGGGAACTGTACTGCACCTAATGTGGGGGAACTGTACTGCACCTAATATGGGGGGAACTATACTGCACCTAATGTGGGGGGGAACTGTACTGCACCTAATGTGGGGGGGGGGGAACTGTACTGCACCTAATGTGGGGGGGAACTGTACTGCACCTAATGTGGGGGGAACTGTACTGCACCTAATGTGGGGGGAACTGTACTGCACCTAATGTGGGGGGAACTATACCGCACCTAATGTGGAGGGGAACTGTACTGCACCTAATGTAGAGGGGAACTGTACTGCACCTAATGTGGGGGGAACTGTACTGCACCTAATTTGGGGGGAACTGTACTGCACCTAATGTGGGGGGAACTGCACTGCACCTAATGTGGGGGGAACTGTACTGCACTTAATGTGGGGGAACTGTACTGCACCTAATGTCGGGGAACTGTACTGCATTTAATGTGGGGGAACTATACTGCACCTAATGTGGGGGGGGGGGGACTATACTGCAACTAATGTGGGAGGGAGAACTATACTGCACCTAATGTGGGGGGAACTATAATGCACCTTATGTGGGGGGAACTATACTGCACCTTATGTGGGGGGAACTATACTGCACCTTATGTGGGGGGAACTATACTGCACCTAATGTGGGGGGAACTATACTGTACCTAATGGAGGAGGGGAACTATACTGCACCTAATGTGGGGAACTATACTGCAACTAATGTGGGGGGAACTATACTGTATACTAATGCGGGGGAACTGTACTGCACCTAATGTGGGGAGAACTATACTGCACCTAATGTGGGGAGAACTATACTGCACCTAATGTGGGGAAACTAATATGCTTTAAAATGCATGATTTTACCTTTTATGAACAAGAAAATGACGACGTGCTGGTATAATGACGCAACACTAAGGGGCTGGTATGTAATTTTTTCCAGGGCTGGTTTTCACACCCAGTCCGGCCCTGGTTACAGTGTGTCACCCCAATAGTAAGGAGATTACATGAGGAGGAGGTTTGTTACAGTGTGTCACCCCAATAGTAAGGAGATTACATGAGGAGGAGGTTTGTTACAGTGTATCACACCAGTAGTAAGTAGATTACATGAGGAGGAGGTTTGTTACAGTGTGTCACCCCAGTTGTAAGGAGATTACATGAGGAGGAGGTTTGTTACAGTGTATCACCCCAGTAGTAAGGAGATTACATGAGGAGGGGGTTTGTTACAGTGTGTCACCCCAGTAGTAAGGAGATTACATGAGGAGGAGGTTTGTTACAGTGTGTCACCCCAGTAGTAAGGAGATTACATGAGGAGGAGGTTTGTTACAGTGTGTCACCCCAGTAGTAAGGAGATTACATGAGGAGGAGGTTTGTTACAGTGTGTCACCCCAGTAGTAAGGAGATTACCTGAGGAGGAGGTTTGTTACAGTGTGTCACTCTTATACTCCGGAGGCAGCTGTATGCCTGTGGCCTGTAAGAATCCTTGAATCGTGCAGGATGTCAAGTTTTAGCTTTTTTTTTTTTTTTTGAGCAAAAAGGGGGGGGGGGGGTATTAGAAATCTTGGGTGAGTTCCCACACTTTTTTTTCCAGGACTTGACCCCTATATGGTATAGTTATTTGTACACTCTATGCCAGTGCATCATGTGGTGGTTGTGGGGGGAAACAGAGGGCACCATCCAGCATAAGGTTGGCCCTTTTCCTACTGGGTCCAGCCAGATAATGGATTGTCGCAGTGACATGTACATGCGCGGGGGATTGGACATGGATTAGTCATGGATTTTCAATAGGCAGCCGTGTGTCTCCATTGATACTTTGGCATTTGATAGGTTATTTTGGCGCGATCGTGTTGCGATGAAGTCGAGAAAATGAAGCCGGTGATAAATGGAGCACCCGTGGGACAATATAATTCTATAGGAGATAGTGGCGTATTCATTCACTTCCAGCAGAGATGTGGCAGGCTGTAAAATCGAAGGCGTGTAAAAAGTGATGGAAGGTTTAATGCTAATATAGACAATTCCTCGGTAAAGGGCAGACCGGCGTCCAAGCAGGTCTCCTCTGCTGTCATGCACTGTTTTTTTTTTTTTTTTTCCAATGGGGCTCAGTGAGGGGTGGAAAGAGTTAAAGAGTATTTGCCATTAATGCAAGTCCCTGATTGGGAAGCAGCTTGCTTCTTCTCATTACACATAGCTTAGTTTCAAAAGGGGAGCAAGATGCATAACAATAAGGGCCTCACTCTGCAAAACTTGGAGCCGTGCCACGGAGAGGCCATGATAAATGCAGAGAGATTTTGGCACTGGCAAGAGATGGGGAGAGAGATGGAGAGAGAGGCAGGGAGGGAGACAGAGACGGATGGTGAGAAACAGAGTTAGGGCAAGAAAGGAGACGGAAAGGTGATGGTGGATGCTACACAGAAGTGGAAACGCATTTAAAGGGAAATTCTGAAACACAGGATATTTATGATGAAATAGAAAATAGAGCGATGCATATCACAGGGGGCATGGAACTCAGGGTCTCCCCCATGACAGACATTAACATGGGAGTGGGGCTAACATATGGCTTCATTGACCATCTTATTGGGGGACGTTTATCATTAAGGCCGGCATTTCTCATTGTAGGTGTAAGTGAAGCATTTTTCGACACTTTTTTTGTGTGCTGGTAATGTGTAGGAGCACCAAATTTATTAATTGGTCACCGAGAATTTGATAAATTTTGTGCAGGTCACACTTTCAGAAATTTCTCTCTTCACATTCACCAAAAAGCCAAGCTAAGTCTGGGCCGGTGTCATTTTAGAGACTTTTCAGTGGCTTTGCTCCTTTTTTGCGCCTTTTGACAAAAAGGCGCAGTTCATAAAATCCTTCCGTATCATGTGTATTGCCGAAATCAGTGGATTGCAACTCAAAATCAGCAAAAATGTGTAAACCAAAAGGCGCAAATAAACCCTGCTTGGGCAATTTGTAGACACAAAAAAACAGTCTAAAGACAATGATGAATGTCGGCCTATACGTCTATTGTAGACACAGATCTACTCCTTTCCACTGCTTCTCTAATTTACACCCTTGCGCAAAATTTACTAAAAAAAAGCGCATATCCCTTGATAAATTGTGTGCACCAGTAGAAACGCCCTCCTCGCTCTACCCTGCGCTCCATCTCCACCAATTTTTACGTGTCCTCCGTGACGGTGTATATTTGTGCGATAAAATCAGGACTTGCGCAAAGTTTGTGCATGTACACATAAAAGACGCAGTTATTAAATCGATGTACACTGCATAATCAGCTCTACCGTACACCGAGACATTTCCACCTTATGCTCTATCAGAAATGACGCAAAAAAAACATTGCGGCCAAAAAAAAAAAAACATTGTGCATTAAAAAAATTACGCAAAATAGACAATGAAAACTGTGTATATACAATGATAAATGTCCCCTTTGAGTATATATTATACAGCATTTGGGGGAGATTTATCAAAACCTGTCTAGAGGAAAAGTTGCTGAGTTGCCCATAGCAACCAATCAGATCGCTTCTTTCATTTTTGAAAAGGCCTCTGAGAAATGAAAGAAGCGATCTGATTGGTTGCTATGGGCAACTCAGCCACTTTTCCTCTGGACAGGTTTTGATAAATCTCCCCCTTTGTCTCTATAATACACAATGGGGGACATTTAACAAAACCTGCGCAGAGGAAAAGTTGCCCATAGCAACCAATCAGATCACTGCTTTCATTTTGCAGAGGCCATGTTAGAAATGAAAGAAGAAATCTGATTGGTTGCTATGGGCAACCGGGCAACTTTTCCTCTTCACAGGTTTTGATAAATCTCCCCCAATATCCAGGAGTCTAGGAATGTAGAGGCCCCATTGGTTATTATCCAGCTTTTCTGGAAAAAAAAACAGATATGGCTGCAATGGTTTACTATAGAAGTGATGAGGACATGGGACTAATATAAGGCTGGGTTCACATTACGGTTTCAGCCATACGGGACTGCATACAGCTGGGGGGGGGGAAAGATAAAACCTTGCGCTCCCATATCCCTGCCATATGTAATTCATTTCAATGAGCCGACCGGAGTGAAACGCTGACTCCGGTCGGCTCATTTTTGCCCCGTATGCGGTTTTCCCCACCGGACCAAAAAACGCGGTCGACTACCGGTTTTACGTCCGGTGGGAAAACCGCATACGGGGCAAAAATGAGCCGACCGGAGTCAGCGTTTCACTCCGGTCGGCTCATTGACATGAATTACATACAGGCGGCATATGGCAGGGATACGGGAGCGCAGGGTTTTAGCCCCCCCCCCCCCCCCAGCCGTATGCGGTCCTGTATGGCTGAAAACATGATGTGAAACCAGCCTAAGATTTCCATATAGACAAGCTGGTACATGGTGAATAGTGGTCACAATGGCTACCAAGCCACCGCTCTCCTTGAGGGGTATAAAAGGTGGTCCTCTCTGTGTTCATTGTTCGCTTTCACAGTTATCTGGAAGATCTCCATCCCGACTATCATGGCCTGAATTTATTATGACCTGCTATGTCACTGTTTCCCAACCAGGGTGCCTCCAGCTGTTGCAAAACTACAACTCCCAGCATGCCCGGACAGCCAACGGCTGTCCGGGCATGCTGGGAGTTGTAGTTTTGCAACAGCTGGAGGCACCCTGGTTGGGAAACACTGTGCTACGTAGTTGACTACTCTTCAGGTATACTTCCTATACCTTCACTGACATGACTGAGCAAATGGGAGTCAGTAAATCAGATTTCACTATAATTGGAATAGTCACTCCAGCTGAGTGGGGTGTATCACTGACTCCGCCCTTTTTAGGGTTACCCCCTCCTTCCTCTTTACACCCTCCAGGGACAGACGGGGAGGGGTGGGTGGGAAGCTGTGCTCAGCTCCATTTGCACACACTTTTCCAGTCCGCTTCACAACATCTGACAGCCCCAAACTTCTCATTTTCGGAGTAATCACTTCGCTGCACTAATTGCACATGCAAATATGCAAATTCGTATTAATTAATTACTATACTAATTAGTTCTGTGGTATTTGCGAGTAATAAATCACTGCTTGCTGGCTGTGTAGCTGGAGCAGACCCGGCCCATTTACACTCCGCATAAAATTTTAATAGTTGCTCTGGATGTTATGGGACGTGAGAGGCCGTCCAGGTAACCCCTTCACCGCCAAAGGCGCAGCGGCTGGGCTGACACGGGGCTGGGTATATCAGGTCGGTGGTGAAGAGGTTAAGAAAAGTTGGCTAAGCTCCCTAAAATTGAGGAAAGGCAAGCAAATTAATGTAATCCCCATTTGGTAGAGTGAGAGGTGGAGGGGAGGGAATAGGGACAGTCAGGAGAAGAGGACAGAGGACAAAAAGAGGTGGCACATTCATGGCATCATGGAGTCAGTGTATAGGACATGGCTATCGCTAAATGCATGGCGTAACCCAGCGCCGCCTGAGAAATCTTACAATGTGCATTGCTAGATTCTGTATTCTTCATTTTGTGGGATAATAGATTTAAAATCTGGGCGACCCAATGAATGATGCCATCCAAGTGCCACCTGTTCTGCCCCACTTCTTGGACCACATAAGCTGTCTTAATCAGACCAACTGTTGAGTGAGACTTCTGGGCACCCCTGGCATACTAGTTACACCCATTCCGAGAAGAAGTTGTTTGCGGCACCTTACTCTGATCGTATCATATTGGATCATATGTGGCCATCTTCAGGGTCCCTCATTCCAGGGGTAGAAACATTCTACAGTGGCCCCTGGCTGTTTGGAAAGTGTGGGCACCTCTATGTTCTGAAAGTGTAGAACCTGGTTGTACCCAGTGAAGATCTACCCCCTTCCTGATTAGTTTTATCAAAAGCGATGCACTCGCTAGTGTGGTAGCTTGGGAGATGTTGGATATGGGGAGTGTAGCTGTGCGGGTATTAAAGGGTGCTTGTTAACCCTTGCTATTCATGACGCCAGGGTGAGGGCTCCTCTATAAAGATTTGTCTACCGCCGCCCTTCCCAGGAACGATAATGAGGTAGATGATAATAGGTTTGAGGTAGAGAATAATAATGGATTGTCCACAACCGGTGAGCTTCTGTAAACAGCGTTAACTTTTACTGAAGATTTTCATTAACACAACAGTCTCTTAGCATAACAACTGCTTCTTTTGGAGATTGACAATGGTTGGGACTTTAGCATTAAGAGTCTTTTAGCTGTTCCACTGGATTTAGGGGAATTAGTTGCGGTTCAGTAGTCTGGCTAGCATTAGCAGGAATTAGAGTAAAACTCATGATTTTTGGTTCTGCTGAGGTCGTAGGTTTTGAGGCCTAGCGTGTCTTTGAAAGTTGCGCAGAACCATCCTGTTAGGCCAGCATCCACGAGAGCAGCAACCCAAGAGAGCGATAATTGGATGCAGCTCCATTATATGGGCAGGAGCTGGACTAACGCTAATTGGTCCATACTGATGTCAATCACCATTACAGAGATTTATGGGTAACACGTGACCCAAGGACCTCCAAGGTCCTGCAACATACCATAGAGGTTACTCGCATGGTCACATGACCGAAGGTCCTGCGACGCCGAACAAGGTAAGTACTTTTCATTTCTATAAAATATAGATATAATTATTAATATATACATTTATTAACATTACAGTTAGACTTAAGGAGAGGCGACTAGGGGCTGTCCCACCTGAGGAACCCTACCTGAATGTAGTTACTCTGACTTTGGAGACCTCTACACTAGGTACTGGATGCAATATGGTACCGGGACACCACAAATATAAATACTTTTATTAAAATGTCTATTAGTACATATCAATCCACTACAAAAGCTTCAAGAAATTCTCTGCAGACATACTACATATATGCACATTCCCTATACATACACCATACGGGCTCCGCCTTTAGTGTTGGTCGCCCACCATTTCTGACCTGTAAAGGAAGTCATGAGAATAGGACTAGGACATAGTTTTATGGTTGTAATTAAAAAAAAGAAAAGGCTCTCCAATCGTGAAGGATTACCGGTACGTGGATAAGGAGACAGGGAACGTTGCTTACCACAGTTGGTTGCAGGGCTGGCTCTGCCTATAGGCAAAATAGGCAGCCGCCTAGAGCGTTCACTTGATGGGGGCACCACTCTGCCCACCACAAGAAAGTTAGACAGCCAGCATCCGAACCACTCGCTCAACCAGCTCAGCCAGCAGCACCACCATAACCCCCCCTTTGATGTGTGTCACCCCAGTAGTACGGAGATTACATGAGGAGGGGGTTTGTTACAGTGTGTCACCCCAGTAGTAAGGAGATTACATGAGGAGGAGGTTTGCTACAGTATGTCTCCCCAGTAGTAAGGAGATTACATGAGGAGGAGATTTGTTACAGTGTGTCACCCCAGTAGTAAAGAGATTACATGAGGAGGAGAATTGTTACATTGTGTCACCCCAGCAGAAAGGTGATTACATGAGGAGGGGGTTTGTTACAGTGTGTCACCCCAGTAGAAAGGTGATTACATGAGGAGGGGGTTTGTTACAGTGTGTCACCCCAGTAGTAAGGAGATTACATGAGGAGGTTTGTTACAGTGTGTTACCCCAGTAGTAAGGAGATTACATGAGGAGGAGGATTGTTACAGTGTGTCACCCCAGTAGTAAGGCGAATACATGAGGAGGGGGTTTGTTACAGTGTGTCACCCTAGTAGTAAGGAGATTACATGAGGAGGTTTGTTACAGTGTGTCACCCCAGTAGTAAGGAGATTACATGAGGAGGAGGATTGTTACAGTGTGTCACCCCAGTAGAAAGGTGATTACATGAGGAGGGGGTTTGTTACAGTGTGTCACCCCAGTAGAAAGGTGATTACATGAGGAGGGGGTTTGTTACAGTGTGTCACCCCAGTAGTAAGGGAGGGCATGTCAAAGGGCAGGTCAATGGGCGGAGTCAAGGGGCAGAAAAATTAGCTTTTGCCTAGAGTGGCAAAAATCCTTGCACCAGCCCTGGTTGGTTGTGTCAACCCCTACATAACAATGGAATGAGTGTAGGAAACACAAATCCTAAGAACAAGTAACTTCGAACACAGGTAGGAATATAGTGGCGCTGACCAGGAAGGAGTTAAGAGAAGCCAGGGTAAAATCCAACTCATTTATGTAGGATCAAGATCACCACTATATTCCTACCAGTGTTCGAAGTTACCTGTTCTTATCTATCATAGTTTTATGGTTGTCATTTATATATATATATATATATATATATATATATATATATATATATCTATATATATATATATATGTATACACTACTGTGGTAGCCCTTGGGGGGTGTATGGTAGTGGTGGGTGGTGGTATGATATCGGTATATGAGGGGTTAATGTTAACCCTATAGTTCGTGATGCCAGGTTGAGGGCTAGTATGCTGAGACAATGCTCCGGCCTATCGCCGCCCTTCCCAGTAATGATAGGTGAACCATAAATAACTGTCAATTTATAAGTTCAACAACCACATAACAAAACAAGTAAGGGCCCGTTCACATTGCTGGGGTTATACACATTGGGGTTATTTACAGCATAGCCCTGATTGGACCACACAGCAGCCTATCCATCAGCCTAGTCGGCCCTGTAACTAGGGTCGCCACCTTTCTTGCCAAAAAATACCAGCCATGCTAATTTGCATAGTTAATGATATATGCGTGACATCACAGGATACACATATGCAGGGAAAATTTTGTCCTATTCTGACCCCTGAAACTTTTTTATTTCTCCTTATACGGGCCTGTATGAGGCTCATTTTTTGCGCCCCGATCTGTAGTTTTGAACAGAACCATTTTTGTTTTGATGTGGATTTTTTGATCGCTTTTTTAAATTAAATTCAGTAGTTGCAGTTAGTTACTAACTACAACTCCCAGCATGTCCTGATGCAGCCTGTGGCTCAGCAGCTGCCCCAAAGGAAAACTACAACTCCCAGCATGTTGGACTATATAGTAGTATATAGTATAAGTCAGTGTTTCCCAATCAGGGGTGCCTCCAGTTGTTGCATAACTACAACTCCCAGCATGTTGGACTACATAGTAGTATATAGTATAGGTCAGTGTTTCCCAATCAGGGGTGCCTCCAGCTGTTGCAAAACTAAAACTCCCAGCATGTTGGACTATATAGAAGTATATAGTATAGGTCAGTGTTTCCCAACCAGGGGTGCCTCCAGCTGTTGCAAAACTACAACTCCCAACATGTTGGACTAAATAGTAGTGTATATAGTATAGGTAAATGTTCCCCAACCAGTGGTGCCTCCAGCTTTTGCAAAACTACAATTCCCAGTATGTTGGACTATATAGTAGTATATAGTATAGGTCAGTGTTTCCCAACCAGGGGTGCCTCCAGCTGTTGCAAAACTACAAATCCCAGCATGTTGGACTATATAGTAGTAAATAGTATAGGTCAATGTTTCCCAACCAGTGGTGCCTCCAGCTGTTGCAAAACTACAACTCCCAGCATGCCCGGACAGCCAATGGCTGTCCGGGCATGCTGGGAGTTGTAGTTTTGCAACAGCTGGAGGCTCTCTGGTTGGGAAACACTGGTACAGGTTATGGGGCAACATTCCGGGAGTTGGAGGATTGGTTGGATAAATACCGGCCATTGTATTAATATAAAAATGCCGGCAGAGTGGCCAAAATACCATCCGTGCCGGTAAAATACCTGCCAGGTGGCAACCCTACCTGTAACACAGGAAGAAAAGGGAAGAACCAACAGCACAAGTCGGCCATTACCCTTTGTGGACCCATACATCCTCTTCCCCCTTTCCCCAAAGTAAGGTATGGTACGGGCTGGACCTGTCCAGAGGAAAAGTTGCCCAGTTGCCAATAGCAACCAATCAGATCGCTTCTTTCATTTTTAACAAGGCCTCAGCAAAGTGAAAGAAGTGATCTGATTGGTTGCTATGGGCAACTGGGCAACTTTTCCTCTGCACTGGTTTTGATAAATCTCCCCCATTGGGCCTGACCACGGTGATCTTATTCCTCTAAATCCGCTCTACCTGGATGGTTTTTCTGACACTTTGTTTAATTATTGCGTTTACCTCCCTCAATGGCGGCCGTTGTAAAAAGTGTGACATGATAACATGGTAATATATGCCCTGTGTTAACATCCCAATGACATATAGAGCCACTTGCGCTCACCTCTTTGCTAATTTGTTAAAAGGAGACGTAATGGATGCAAATGCCCTTTTGGTAGCATAATACATAGAATTTGCATAATAGATAAAAGGATACGAGTAGTATGCTACATGCCAAACAATCATATAAGGACACTCCGCAGATACATGACACGGAGGTCTAACTTACCAAACCTGTACTCAACCCATTCCATTGTCTCCAGACCCACACAAGCACAGCATCACACTTTATGGCAGTGTTTCCCAACCAGAGTACCTCCAGCTGTTGCAAAACTACAACTTCCAACATGCCCTGAAAGCCAAAAGCTGTCCGGGCATGCTGGGAGTAATAGTTCTGCAACAGTTGGAGGCACCCGGGTTGGAAAACACCATCTGAGGCCGGGTTCACACCACGTTTTTGCAATACCGTTCCCGTATACATTTTCGATTTGAAAACCGAACGGAACCGTATTGAAAACCGTATGCACTGACTCTCCATTAAAAACCGTATGCCAAAAGATGCATCCTGTTGTATCCGTTTTGCATCCTGTTCGGTTTTGTCAGTTTTTTCTTCCTGTACCCAAAACCGTAGCCTACCACAGTTTTTGGTCCGGGTGAAAAACCGTATTGAAACGTATACGTTTATTAAAAACATGGGAGTCAATGGGAACCGTACAGAACCGTATGTGCATACGGTTCCATCCAGTTTTCACCATACAGTTTTTGACTTTGCACAGTTTTTTCCTTGGAATTTCAATCAAACGAGTGAAACTTTATTCATAATGCAGGGAAAAGTTAAAAACGTATACGTTTTTTTCTTAAAAAACGGATGCAACCGGACATCATTTTTCAAGCCATATACGGATTAAAATGCTTACACACGTTTTGATAAAGTTTAGTCAGGTTTTGAGGAATCAGTTTTTTATCAAAAACCTGATACGGGAACTGTATTGCAAATACATGGTGTGAACCCAGCCTTAGGCTAGGTTTTTACTTTATTTTTTTAAGCCTTTTTTTTTTTTTAACCTAAATTTTGTAGTCCCATGATCCCATGCAGTTTTTGTGGCGTATTTTTCAAAAATAGTGGGTTCAGTCTTGTGTTTTTTCCTCTGCGTTTTTATCATGACAAGTCATGTGATTATTTCCTCATGTGACTTACAAAGCCTTAGTAATACCATCATACAGTATATAAATAATACCACCACGTAGTGCCCACATGACCTATATTTCACACACAAAACTGACATTCATTGTCTAAACTATATTGTATCAAAATAATTCCATCATATAGGGGGAGATTTATCAAAACCTGTGCAGAGGAAGAGTGGTGCAGTTGCCCATAGCAACCAATCAGATTGCTTCTTTCATTTCCCACCGGCCTCTTTAGAGGCCGGTGGAAAATGAAAGAAGCAATCTGATTGGTTGCTATGGGCAACTACACCACTCTTCCTCTGCACAGGTTGTGATAAATCTCCCCCCCTTGTGCCTAAATAATACTGTAATACAGTATCCAATTTACTGTACCACATGGTGCCCATGTAACTGCCATATAATTCTTAGGTAACATTGAAATTTAATGCCTAAATTAAACTGTGTCTAAATAATGTCACCACACCATCTCTAAATAATACTGTTATACAGTGTCTAAATAATATGACCTGATAGTACTTACATATCACTGCTATATATTTCTCATACATTGCTTAAAGGACCCCCCGCGATCTCCCGTACAGGGCCCCGGCTTTCCGGCCAGATAGCGGGTGTCGACCATCACTCAAAGCGGCGGCCGACACGCCCCCTCAATAAGGCACTATGGCAGAGACGGAGATTGCTGAAGGCAGTGCTCCTGCTCTCCCATAGAGTTGCATTGAGGGGGCGTGTCAGCCGCCGCCTTAAGCGGTGGTTGACACGCCCCCTTCCCACAGGCTGCCGGGGGCCCGTGCGGGTGATCGCGTAGGGCCCCAGCGATCGGACCCCCCCCCCCCCTGCACGATCTGAAAGTTAAAAAAAACCGTGATCCGACATCTTCTTTGGGTAGGGGATAAGATGTCTAGGGGTGGAGTTCCCCTTTTAAAGGGGTACTCCATTTAAAAAAAAAAGTTTTCCACCGAACTGGTGCCAGAAAGTTAAACAGATTTGTAAATTACTACTTTAATTTAAATAGTTTAATCCTTTCAGTACTTATTAGCAGCTGTATGCTACAGAGGAAATTCTATTCTTTTTTTTATTTCTTTTTTGTCTTGTCCACAGTGCTCTCTGCTGATACCTGATGCCCGTATCAGGAACTGTCCAGAGCAGGAGAAAATCCCCATAGCAAACCTATGCTGCTCTGGACAGTTCCTAACACGGACAGAGGTGTCAGTAGAGAGCACTGTGGGCAAGACAAAAAATAAATTAAAAAAAAGAATAGAATTTCCTCTGTAGCATACAGCTGCTAATAAGTACTGAAAGGATTAAACTATTTAAATAGCAGTAATTTACAAATCTGTTTCACTTTCTGGCACCAGTTCATTTAAAAAAATAAGTTTTCCACCGGAGTACCCATTTAAAAGGGGAACTCCACCCCTAGACATCTTATCCCCTACCCAAAGAAGATGTTGGATCACATTTCTTTTTTCAGTTTTTGCTGAGATTTTCCCCAAATCATGACAAAGTTTGAGATATTGTACCACAATTGTGCAGAATATGGTGAAAATGTCTATTTTTTTTGTCACAATTTCAGAAAATCACTGCAAAAAAAAAGCCAAAACAGAGTAAATATGTTTGAAAAACACTGTGCGCGCACTGCAAGGGGCGGCCAGATGGCCACGCCCCCTTGTGACGTCACGCCACGTCCCCTCAATGCAAGTCTATGGGAGGGGGCGTGACGGCAGTCACCCCCCTCCCATTGACTTGCATTTAGGGAGCATACCGTGACGTCATGAGGGGGCATGGTCGACCCCCACAGCATTCGGAACTAAATGTTCCGAACGCTGGCCAGTGGAGTACCCCCTTTAAATCTTCAGAAAATAACTCAATTGGTAATAATTCTCTAAAAATTATCTTTGGGTAAGAAAACTCATGAATTTCCCTAATAAGTTTACCTGGGTGACCTCAGCACCAGCAGCCTGATGAGATGACCAGCTGCAGTAATCATACACTGCACCCTCAGCCAGAGAATTCATGGGAAATGTAGGCTGCATTACAGAACCCACACCACTGTGCATTTGTAAACCAAAATGGAGCCTATCCCACGCCTGCCACATTAGCCAAAATAGGTAAGCACAAGGCATGCACAAGAACCGCCACATTATTCTCTAATAATAGCCTATCCTGCATTATACAAGCAAATAAAAAATAAATAAAATTCCGTAATGCTTCTTTAATGGGCCCTGGGGGGGGGGGGCTCATAGGTATTTTTGGAGACATTTTGGAGGGCAGGGGCTCAAGTAAAATAAATAGGGCAGTCACTGTGTGTAGTATGCCTGTAATGTGACATCATTGTTTGCATTGTTAGCTGCAAAATGCAATAATATGCCTGTCAACAGGGCATTAAATGGCAGGTGTAGACAAAGGGCAGGGGCTCAAGCCCCCTTTTATGTGTATGTGTGCACGTCCTTGCAGCCCCCCTGTAAAGCATGCAGCCTTCCAAGCATTCATTTACATTGTGATATCTGTTTCTTCAGTAGCTGAACGGTAGGCGAATCCTGATCTGAACAGGAACATTGTGGATTTCACCAGCTTTTTTTGCAGCAGGGAAAGCTTAATGAATGTTTATCCCGAAAATAAGTGTCCTAATAAAGCCTTGCACGGCCAGAAGCCAGCCCGGCCTTCCCCAGATCAGTCTGTTCTTTCCCTGGTCCCAGAGTGGCGTCCCCAGCACAGATCCACACCAGTCTCAGCAGATGTTAGCCATTTATTAACCAGTCATGGTTAAATTGGTTTATAAATTAACAGATGTTTTAACTTTATTCTTTCTTCAGGGAGCCGAAACAGCAAACCGGTCCTGGATTGTAGTGCTCGCTCCAGCAGGGCAGCAGGGGTGAGAGGTATGGGGTCCTGTTACATTCCTTTTTAAAGGGTGCATGCACTGTGCCCTATCACAGATGTTCCATGCTGTGCGGGGATGACTGACGGAAGGTAGCAGAGACTATGGAGGAGCATTGTGGCACCACGACATATGCATTTACACAGGGGGGTAAGGAGGGTGGCGGGGGTGTACAGCACTGGTGATAGGGAGGGGGCTGCTGAGGACATGAATGGTGATAAGGAAGGTATACCTCACAATAAACACCTGGATATTTCATTTTCTTTAGCATTTTACAATGATATCACATTGATTATAGTAACAAAGAAAAGCTCCTCAGTATCCGTCTAAAAACTATACCCTGAAATGGATCCACATGCTAAAATAATAAGGCATTTATATGTACAATGAGATCATTTGCCACATGAAACAGTTCAGACATATGTTCCCCAGGAACAGTGCAGTCACATTCCTACAAGAAACAGTGCAGTCACATGCCCCAACAAGAAAAAGTGCAGTCACATTCCTACAAGAAAAAGTGCAGTCACATGCCCCAACAAACAGTGCAGTCACATGCCCCAACAAACAGTGCAGTCACATGCCCCAACAAACAGTGCAGTCACATGCCCCAACAAACAGTGCAGTCACATGCCCCAACAAACAGTGCAGTCACATGCCCCAACAAACAGTGCAGTCACATGCCCCAAGGAACAGTGCAGTCACATGCCCCAACAAACAGTGCAGTCACATGCCCCAACAAACAGTGCAGTCACATGCCCCAACGAACAGTGCAGTCACATGTCCCAACAAACAGTGCAGTCACATGCCCCAACAAACAATGCAGTCACATTCCTACAAGAAACAGTGCAGCCAAACAGTACAGCAACATGCCCCAAAAAACAGTGCAGTCACATGCCCCAAAAAACAGTGCAGCCCCATGCCCCTACAAACAGTGCAGTCACATGCTCCCACAAACAGTGCAGCCAAATGGCCCCAAGAAACAGTGCAGCCCCATGCCCCCAAAATACAATGCACCCACATTCCCAAATGAAACAGTGCAGCCACATGCCCCCTAGAAACAATGCAACCACAAGCTCTCAAGAAACAGTACAGCCCGATGCCCTTACAAACAGTACAACCACATGCGCTCAGAAAAAGTGCAGCCCAATGCCAAAAAAACTGTGCTACCCCATTCCCTCAAGAAACAGTGCAGTCACATGCCTCCAAAAAACAGTGCACCCACTGCAAACAGTACATCAACATGCCTCAACAAACAGTGCAGCTCCATGCCCCCATTAAAAAGTGCACCCACATTCCCCCAAGAAACCATGCAGACAAATTTCCCTGAGAAACAGTGCAGCTACATTCCCCCAAAAACCAGTGCAGCCACATGCCTCAAGTCAGTATGCAACTGTATGCCCTCAAGAAAAAGTGCAACCACATGCCCCTAAGAAACAGTACAGCCACATGCCCACAAGAAACAGTACAGCCACATGCCCACAAGAAACAGTGCAACCACATGCCCACAAGAAACAGTGCAACCACATGCCCACAAGAAACAGTGCAGCCACATGCCCCCAAGAAACAGTACAGCCACATTCCCCCAAAAACCAGTGCAGCCGCATGCCCCCATAAAGCAGTGCAGCCGCACGCCCCCATGAAACAGTGCAGCCTCATTCTCCCACAAACAGTGCAGCCACATGCCCCCACAAAGAGTGTAATGTTTCTGTCTTCCCAGAAAATCCTCCCATTGTACATTAATCTGGAATGTATGTTCGTCTGTATTTGTTGGGTTCCATTGATGGCATTTTACCGCAGTGCAGGCACATATACTGTATATGAGAAGAGCTACACATGGCTCCCTAGCTCTTGGCAGATGCACACACTATTGTGTACCAATGGCACTAGGGATGTCATGGCATTAATGAAGCTTGGCGTTAGAGTCAGGACCATATGACTGGCAGTTGACACCAGGCTAAGAACCATATCACTATCACTTAGCTCCTGGGTCAGACTCATATAACAGGCACTTGGCACTAGGACCGGCACTGGGAACTGAACTTTGCATTGGCACAGAATCGCCACTACTGGTAATGTTCACACTGAATTTCTCTGCTTGTTTCATTTATGTATCTATTCATTTATTTCTAATAAATTCAAACAAATGTGCTAGACATTATTTGCATCTTAAAGATTATATTTGTACATTTGCAAACAATTTGATTGCTCTAATGCATTTCAAGAAAAAATGAAGGAATTTTGTAAATAATCTTGATTCTTAAAGAAAAAAAAAAAAAAACCTAATAAAATAAAATAAATAAAATAAATAATTCCTGTTTTTCTATACAGCTCCTATGTCTCTATAGTGGCAACCCTGTGCAGTATGATCCTGCAGTCATGTCCTATATTTTTCCATTTGCACTCCTTTTTCTTGCAGACTTCAAGAAAAAGAACGGGTAAGGCATGACTGCAGCCTCTGACTGGGCAGGTCTGTAGTCTGTAGTCATGGAAACATATCTGACTGCATAGGAGCCGTATACACAAAACTGTTGGATTTGTTTAACCAAGATTTCTTTATAAATTTCATATAGCAAATTGGCCATCCCATAGAGAAGTGTTTCCCAAAACAGTGCGCCTCCCTGCTGTTGCAAAATGACAACTTCCAGCATGCAACGTTGTAGTTTTGCAACAGCTGAAGGCACACCGGTTAACACTTCTGTTGTCTCATAATAAGGTATATAGATAACGCAAAACAGTCCCAAGAAAAAAAGAAAAGGTGTGCTGTGCTCTCATAGAAAATATAGTCCATGGAAATATATAAGAGTACAGAACATATGACGAAAAGTCCTCTTCGGATCGAAGCGGGGAGGCGGCATCTGCCGCCTCCCCGCTTCGATCCGAAGAGGACTTTTCGTACTGCCATTGGGACTTCAGCTTAACGGGTGAGTGCTCCGTCATATATTCTGTACTCTTTTAGAAGGTATATAGTTATTCATACTTATAAAACCTTGGGTGTTTACTTTTAAAGACAGAGCCACACCTGTCCGCTGGTTGTGTGTGGTATTGCAGCTCAGCCACATTCACTTCAGCGGAGGTGAGCTACAATAACTAACTACAGTACAATAACCTATTTGTACAGCCATTATTGCTACTGAGCATGCTCAGAAAAAAACTGAATGGAAATGGTTAAACAATAACTGACATTAAAGGGGTACTCCGCCCCTAGACATCTTATCCTCTATCCAAAGGATAGGGCATAAGATGTCTGATCACTGGGGACCCCCGCGATCTCTGCTGCGGCACCCCAGTCATTCGGGGCACGGAGCGAACTTCGCTTTGTGCCGGATGACTGGCGTCACGGTCACGCCCCCTCCCATAGACCTGCATTGAGGGGGCACGGACGTAACGTCACGAGCCTCCGGCGCTAAACCCGATGCTCTAAACGAACGCCGGGTGCAGCAGGGAGATCGCGGGGGTCCCCAGTGGCGGGACCCCTGCGATCAGACATCTTATCCCCTATCCTTTGGATAGGGGATAAGATGTCTAGGGGCGGAGTACCCCTTTAACGGTGATAAACGCATGTTTGCGTATAATAACGGGTGTTAACGTCCCTTTATTTTATATTTATTTTTAAACAAAAATCTTTTAATATAACGGACAGTTGACTTCCGATAACATCAGCTTCAGATCCGTTAAGGATGTGACAATAGCGCACATTTTATAACGGATTTGCCCCTTGCTGATGTGAACACAGCCTTACGCTAACTTAACATTATACGGCGCCAACAACAGATCTCTTATGTGTATGTGTATGTTCTCCCTCTTTATTCTGAGCACTTCGCAGCTCACACTGTCCCCAGCTATTTAATAGACTGAAGTGCGTTTGTATGTTTGCACGGTGCTGCTGACTATGTCAGCGCAATATAACCTGCTAGCTCCATATCGCTTTTTTTCCTTTACAGAATAAAGCCTTAACATTGTAGCATATGACGGTAGCCAGGCTTAGTATCCAGAGCTGGCAATGAATTACCAGTCTGGCAAGGGTGGAGGTATCTCTATCGAGCAACACATCGCATCCTGTTGGCTTGTGCCAGGTCATTGATACAATATTTTATGCCAAGAAGAGGAAATATTAGTCAGTTGCTGCCACCTGCTGGTCAGGCTGAGGAGTGCTAAACAGGGAGTATAAATCTCCCCAAAAACAGTCACACTTTGTACACTGGAACTCTGAGGCCATGTTCACACGGCAGAATTTTCATGTGGAATTCCGCATTGATTTCAATGGGATTCTGCTGCACTGTTCACGTAGCGCTGAAATTCAAATTCTGGTGTCCGCAGAAAGAATAGACATGTCTATTCTTTCTGTGGACTCCGCACAGAATGCATTGCCATCTATGAGACAGTGCACTCCCGAGCGGCACTGATATGCCGGCGCTCCGCATTAAGGGGCAATGTCCGTGCGGACATTGCCGTGTGGACCCTGAGGGGTTAGGAGGGAAGCAATGTAAATGCAGGTAATTTACCGTATTTTTCGCGGTATAAGACGCACTTTTTCTTCCCCAAAACTGGGGGGGGGGGGGGGGGAAAGTTGGTGCGTCTTATACGGAGAATACACACCTATCGCGGTGGTCCCTGCGGCCATCAATGGCCGGGACCCGCGGCTAATACAGGACATCACCGATCGTGGTGATGCCCTGTATTAACCCTTCAGACACGGCGATCAAAGCTGACCGCTGCGTCTGAAGTGAAAGTGACACTAACCCGGCTGCATCGGGAGGGACCTTACCTGCCTCCTCTGTGTCTGCTCCGTGCCAGGATCCCCTGCATGGCCGGCCCTCTCCTTCGTTGTCATCATGTCGTCGCGCACGCCGCCCCGTCATCGAATGGGAGCGGCGTGCGTAGCAACGTGATGGTGGCGACTAAGAGCGGCGATGGAGAGCGAGGATACCAGGCAGCAGAGACGTTCCGGAGCAACGGGGACACCCCGGGGACGCGGCAACAGCGATGGAGGGCGACATGCAGGGCAACGGTGAAGAGTGGTGACTGGTCCGGAGCGGCGGGGACACGTGAGTATTACCTCCTATCCAGTGGTCTTCAACCTGCGGACCTCCAGATGTTGCAAAACTACAACTCCTGGCATGCCCGGACAGCCAACGGCTGTCCGGGCATGCTGGGAGTTGTAGTTTTGCAACATCTGGAGGTCCGCTGGTTGAAGATCACTGTGACCTATACTTTACATTGTATTCTAGATTTTCCTCATTTAAAATAGGGTGCGTCTTATATGCCGGAGCGTCCTATAGGGCGAAAAATACAGTATATATATTCAAATATGGAGAGAATTCCTATATAGATTAGATAGACAGTCAGATACAAGAAATATAGATAGATAAATAGATCAATCTACATATTTGCAAAGACAGAACTGGCGTGCAGTAGCAGTTACATGGCATGGTGAGGCAGCTTTCTATTATACACTGGGAGATTTATCAAAACCTGTCCAGTGTGTGGTGGCCCAGTACAGTTACACCCTATACCCTTGCTGCCCTGTAAGGTAGCCTCCCTACAGAGCCCCTGGGCCCCCATGCACCTGTTCCCTTGCATATTCATTTGTATGTGTGTTATCTCCTGGAATATACCTATAATGTGTTATAGCTTTAAGAATAGTTGACATGTGCACCAGTCAGATCGCCTCTTTCATTTTTTTAAAAGCTCTGTGAAAATGAAAGAAGCGATCTGATTGGTTGCTATGGGAAACTGGACAACTTTTCCTCTGCACAGGTTTTGATAAATCTCCCTCTACGAGTGTGTATATCTCTATGTCATGTGTAGGGAATGCACAGATTCTAATGGAGCACCATAAGTTTCTATATTATGGACCTGCAGGAAATCCATGTACAGTGACCCCCCGACTTATGATGGCCCCGACATATGAGCATTTCAACATATGATGGCCTCTCAGAGCCCATCGTATGTTGAAGGCAGCATCGACATATGATGCTGCTGTGTGTCGGGGCCATCGTACAAACAGCTATCTGACAGCACTGACAACTTCAGCAACTGACAGATAGTTGAATAATGTGCCCCGTGTGCCCCGTTCTGCCTCCTGTTACTCACATGCTGTCCTTCTAACTCACGGAGGCTTCCACTGTGAGCAACGTGTAAGCCCCGCCCCCCAGTACAGCCAAAGCCAATAGCCTGGAGCATCTTGCTGCAGGTATCCAATGAGCTGCTGGCTGCCCTCCCCTTCCTTTCCTATAGAGCTGTAGTCGGCAGGATGGTAATGGAGGACATTCTGTCCCCCCTGAAGGTATTTAAAGAACTGTACAGTACTGTATGTGATGTCACACATTACATACAATACATATACACACAATACACCCCATACATCAATGTTTCCCTATCAGTGTGCCTCCAGCTGTTGCAAAACTATAACTCCCAGCATGCCCAGACAGTCAATGGCTGTACATGCATGCTGGGAGTTGTAGTTGTGCAACAGCTGGAGGCACCCTGGTTTGTTAAACACTCCCCATACACTCCACATACAATGGTCATCCAAGAACCAATTGGCAGTTTCCCATAGAGATATGTATTCAACATACAATGGTTCCGAGGCCCCAGAACCAATTACCATTTTTACATAGATATATGTACTCGACATATGATGGTTTCAACATATGATGGTTCTCCTGGAACCAATTAATATCATATGTTGAGGGACCACTGTACTATCAATATGCACCATCATAATCTTCTCTATAGGCAATGTATCTGGGGAAGAATACACTCCTTAGAGTTTCCCAACCAGGGTGCCTCCAGCTGTTGCAAAACTACAACTCCCAGCATGCCTGGACACCCTGGTAGGAAACATTGACTTCATAGTATGGCATACAATGAATCCGTGGTTAGAAACCCCTCTATATATGATACTGAAGGCATACAGAGGTACAGTATGGGCCATAGATTCCTACTTTATAGACCACTGGTGTATGGATCCAAAATAAGTGAAAAAGCTACTCAAAACCAAGATTCTGCCGTATGTGCCCCACCTGCCAGGGATGTGTGGTGACTGGGGTGTTGCAATGATACTACAGGGTCTGGTGGTATTAACCCTTACTTGTCGTGATGCCAGGGTACGGTTTGCTTAGTATTAGAGGTCCTGCCGCCAACCGGCCCACAAACGGCAGGGATAATAAACGGAATGTCCACAGCAGAATTTATGAGATAACTGGAAACTTTTATTTGAACTTTTATGCAACAGTCTTTACAAGTATACAGTGTCTCTCGAGGTAACCGGGATGCAGGTTCCTCACAGGCTTTGCTGAGACGGATAGTCTTTAGCTTTATGCTACTAATTATAAGATTTTGAGTGGGATAGTAGTCACGCAGGATTTGTAGGTTGAGCTTTATAACTCACGGTTTTAGTGGCTGCTGGTCCTTTAGGCTTTGGCCTAGTTGAGATTAATCCAAATATGCTGATTGTGCTTGCTTAATAGTCCGGAACTAAGAGCAAGAACCAAGAGAGCCAAGAGAGTGAATTTACAGACTACAGCCCCTTATATGCTAGGGGGCTCGACTAATCCCATTGGCTGCAAAACCTGTAAGTCCTGAACCCAGAGAAACCTGGGTACATCACATGACATTATCACATGACCCTGAAGGTCCTAAACATCTATACAACCATTATAATATATATCATGTGACCTGGGTAGGTCCTATACATTTGTACACTATGCAAAGAATATATTTATATGAGGTGACCAAGGGGCAAGCCCTTCAGGAGAGCCCTGTGGAATGGAGGGACTCTAGCTGAGGGGACTTTACACAGGGACAGGACACGGTCCTGTACCGGGATACCACAAACCCCCTTACTTAAGATAAGTCGTCCTCGACGTAGGTCCCCTAAGGTAGAGGGACAGAATGGCCATAGGGCCGGATGCAGTCCTGAAGCATTAATGCAAATGTCCAAATCCAGGCTGATGATAATACAAATGAAGAAAATATATATATAGAGTCTCTGTTCATTGAGGTAATGTCCATACATGCTCTAAAAATGATACACAAACAGGATTGCTGGGGATTGATTCACGAACAGGATAGTATAAATCCCTATTTATGAACAGGATGAAAAGTCTAGGATGAACATATGTTTTATACCTTTGAGTTTCTACATTTTATTTTATCTTATGACATTATGCATTTACTGACTATGCGTGACATTTAATTATGGACTAGCTAGAACAGGGGTCTCAAACTCAAATTATCCGGGGGCCATTGGAGGTAGCAGCTGGGTGAGGCTGGGCCGCATGCGCCCTTTACATATAATGCCCTCATCATACGCCCCTCATCATCCACCAGCAACACCCTCCACCAGCAGTAGCACCCCCATCATCCACCAGCAACCCCCCCCCCCCCCATTCCCCCTACCCCGTATGGTAATAGCATGAGCTGATGGATGATGGGGGTACTTCTGGGGGTTCCCCACATTAGGTAGGCAGCAGGTTCCCCACATTAGGGGGTAGCAGGTTCCCCACATTAGGTAGAAGCAGGTTCCTCACATTAGGTAGTAGCAGGTTCCCCACATTAGGTAGTAGCAGGTTCCCCACATTAGGTAGAAGCAGGCTCCCCACATTAGGTAGTAGCAGGTTGCCCACATTAGGTAGAAGCAGGTTCCTCACATTAGGTAGAAGCAGGTTCCTCACATTAGGTAGTAGCACGTTCCCCACATTAGGTAGGAGCAGGTTCCCCACATTAGGTAGTAGCAGGTTCCCCACATTAGGTAGAAGCAGGTTCCCCACATTAGGTAGTAGCAGGTTCCCCACCTTAGGTAGTAGCAGGTTCCCCACATTAGGTAGAAGCAGGTTCCCCACATTAGGTAGTAGCAGGTTTCTCACATTAGTTAGCATTATCGATTACCCCCTCCGACACATGCACACACATATAGACAGACAGACACACACACATGCACACAGACAGACACACACACACACACACATGCACACACACATAGACAGACAGACACACACATGCACACACACATAGACAGACACACATACATAGACAGACACACACACACGCAGACAGACAGACACCCACACATGCACGCACACATAGACAGACAGACACACACACACAAGCATACAGACAGACACCCACACATGCACACACACATAGACATACACATACAAATGCACACACGCAGACAGAAAGACACCCACACATGCACACACACGCAGACAGACACCCACACATGCACACACACATAGACAGACAGACACACACACATGCACACACACATAGACAGACACACGCAGACAGACAGAAACCCACACATGCACACGCAGAAAGACACCCACACATACACACAAACATAGACAGACAGACACCCACACATGCACACACACACACAGATGCACTCACACATAGACAACCTTACCTGTCCTGCACTGCGCTTCTCCTCTCCAGTGTAGTGAAGAAAACTGTGTCTTGAAGCGTTCTGTGTCCCAAATAGCTGAGGAAAGTGCTGAGTCACTGTGCTGAGTGCTCGGACACTGTGATTGGTTGATGGGGGGGGGGGGGGGCATGTGCAGTCTCTGCTCTGCTCAGGACACAGAACTGCTTCAAGACACAGTTTTTGGCGCATATCTGGCGCGGGCCACAAACTTTCGTTCAGCGGGCCACAAATGGCCCGCGGGCCAGGAGTTTGAGACCCCTGAGCTAGAACATCCTCAACTATAACATCCTCAGCTATCACATCCTCAGCTATAAACGGACGTTATCAATACATGACATTTGATATTTGACTGACATATAGACTTTTGACATACAATCTCTGACTGTGAAGTATGTATAATTACTGTAATGCTTCTACATATTGCAATTAATCTCACTGTTATGTTTTTTTTCTTACATTTGATACAATACCACATCTTTTCTGCCCAATGCCTTAGCTACTATGGTCTATCGGTACTACACACTTACCCCTAGAACTCTGATCTAGATAACAATTAAGCATACTGTTACCTTACTGGATACGTGTATTTTTTTTTAGTTAGCTACAGGTATACCTTCTGGCCTGGAAGAGCATCCTGAACACGTAAAAACAAAAGAACATATTAGTGCATGACATTTGTGCATAACAGTGGTATGGAATGATATAGAACATTGTTACAGTCCCTAAGACTTATTTTCTTTGGTTGTTTGTGAGTTATATTTTATAAGTTATGTGTACTGAACTTTATGAATGTACACTAATGAAGTTTATGTACTGTACTATGTGTACTGAGTTTTATGAATGTAGTCAGTCTTGGTATCTCATTGGTATTTTGCCCTGTGTCAACCTTTGAGACCGACGCAACACCACCTCTTGGGTTTCAAGAGTGCCTTCTTCTGTCGGAACTCTTGTTACTTCAGTCCCAGAGGGACCAGCTTGAGAGCTGGAGTCAGGAGTTGCGGTTGGTCCTGAACTGAGTGGATCCATGGGGATCGGTGAGATAAAATCTCGACTTACAGAAGTTGCCACGGGAGACAGGCTCACAGCAGGTGAGGAAACCAGAGATGGCTGTGCTGGAACTGGATAGGGCATTGCACAGTACACTGCAGGCTGGTTAGATGAGAACATCGGAATGTCCACCGACAGATGGATTCCTTCTCCTGGGACATATTCCCTCACGGGTCTAGCAGCGATGGGAGCAGGGGTAGGAAGAGGTTCTGGTAAATCCTCTCGGAGGCACAATTTGATCCGGTTCCGATGAACCACCTGCAGCTCAAATCCAGTCTTCTGACTTCGTAGATGTCTATGTCTGGGTATGGCACAGCAGTTATATTATAAGGTTCTGTCTCCCAGATGGAGTCTAACTTGTGTGTTCTGGGGAACTTCCTTAGCCAAACCCTGTCTCCCAGTTGTAGCGGCTTAGCACATGCGTGGCGGTTGTAGTCTCTCTGCAGACGTTCTTGGGCCTCGCCCATTTTCTTCTCAACAATCTCCTTAGCTTCCTGAATTCTCCTTTGATGATCAGAGACCCAGTCTTGCGAGGCTTGTGGAGAGTTGTTGAAGGGTGCTTGTTACCCAAACTCTCAGTCCTTGGGAAGTTGCCCATGTTGTCCCATCATTAGGAAGAAGGGAGTGTACCCTGTGGAGCAATGGATGGTATTATTGTATATCTCCAACAGTTCAGGCAATAGCCGGGGGCACTCGTGCTTTGATACCAACGCTGCTCGCAGCATGTTTATGAAGACCTGGTTGATCCGTTCACACAATCCATTCCCCTGGGGATGGTAGGCTGTAGTCCGGAGCTTCTTACAGTCGTGAAACTGGCACAATTCTTGGAACAGTTGGGCTTTAAAGCCTGTTCCCGGTCCGTGATGACCGAATCCGGACATCCCAGGGTCTGAATAGAATAGAACATCTGCACAGCAGTTTTCGCCGTAAGGTCCTTGACAGGCACTACCACTACCCACTTGGAGTAGTGGTCTACCATGGTAAGGGCGTAGGTGTATCCAGACTGTGTGGAGGACAACTTCACGTGATCCAAGGCGACCAGCTGGTTGAGCCTTTCCGTTTGGATGGGATGAAGGAGTGCTCTCGCATCCTTGCAGAGATTCTTGGTGACGTTGCAGACAGTACATTCACCGCACCACTATTCAATGTCTCCACGCATCCCTATCCAATAGAACTTCTGTCTGATGGTGGCTTCAGTTTTGTGGATCCCAAAGTGTCCCAACTGATCATGATAAGCATTCAGGACCATCGTAGCATCTCTTCTGGGAATCAGGATCTGATGGAGTTGTTCACCAGAGACTGGATCCAGCGAGTTCCTGTACAGCAGTCCTTTATGGATAAACAGTCCGTTTCTTTGCCGCCACAACCTTTTCAATTCATAATCACATTGTGACCAGCATAGACAAGAGTTGGTACCTTCTTCAGGAGTAGGTAGTCCAACAGATCCCCCATGACTCGACTTTTATCCTGTAGAGTCTTCCATGTATAGAGGTCCTCAGGAACCTTTGTAGATCCAGGTTCACCATCTTCCTGTGTGGTCAGGACATTCTGACTCACGAACCTCTGATAGAATGGGGGCATCTCCACGTCTTCCCACTCGTCCTCGACAGGTGGTTCTTCGCCAGGGGCCATACAGGATAGCACATCAGCGTTCACATTAGACTTGCCACTTCTGTATTTAATGTTGAAGTCGTAGTTGGCCAGTCTGGAGGCCCAACGCTGCTCAATGGCTCCCAATTTTGCTGTATTCAGATGTGCCAACTGGTTGTTGTTGGTGTACACAGTGAAAGGGGTGGCTGCTAGATAGTCCTTAAACTTTTTGGTCACTGCCCAGACTAAGGCGAGGAGCTCCAGCTTGAACGAACTGTAGTTGGAGTCGTTCTCTGCTCCCTGCAGATGTCTGCTGGCACAGGCTATCCCCCTTTCTTTACCTTCTTGCACCTGGGATAGAATAGCTCCCAGGCCTTAAAAGCTGGTATCTGTGTATAACCTGAAGGGCTGGCCATTATTAGGATACGCCAGGATAGGCGGCTCAGGGAGCAAGTACTTCAAAGCCCGGAACGCCGTTTCCTGTTCTTCACCCCACTGGATTGGGAGTCTTCCGTTATAGTTCTCCTTCGCAGAACCCCGGAGAAGAGCTGTAAGGGGTCCAGCAATCTGGGTGAAGTGAGGGATGAAGCGTCGGTAGTAGCCAGCGAATCCCAGGAAGCTTGTGATATCCTTCACCGTGCGTGGGGTAGGCCAGTCCTTGACAACACTCACTTTTTCAGGGTCAGGCTGGACGCCCTCTGCGCTCACCACATTACCAAGATAATGGACCGTGGCTTCAGTAAATTACACTTAGAAGGTTTGATCTTCAGTCCATGTTGGATTAAAACTTGAAACACCTCCTTCAAGTGGTTCAGATGCTCTTGATAAGTCCTGGAGTAGACTATGACATAATCCAGATATAATAGCACACTTTGAAAATTGAGATGTCCTAGACACCGCTCCATTAAATGTTGAAAGGTGGCAGGGGCGTTCCATAGCCCAAAGGGCATACTTTTGAATTCTAAAAGCCCCATCGGTGTCACAAACGCCGTCTTCTCACAATCTTCTTCTGCCATCGGCACTTGCCAATATCCACTGGTCAAGTCTAGAGTGGAGAAGTAGGCAGCTAATCCCAGGGCAGTCAGGGATTCTTCAATTTGAGGTAGAGGGTAGGCATCTTTGTGGGTGACATTATTCAGCTTTCTATAATCCAGAAGAGGATGGTCCCATCTTTTTTCTTGACGAGGACCAAGGGAGCAGCCCAAGGACTTTGGCTCTCCCGGATGACGTCAGCCTCCTTCATCTCGGTCAGCATTTTTTTTTAACTATCTGGTACATACCAGGGGCCACTGGGTGATGTCTTTCCTTGATTGGAGGACTATCACCTGCTAGGATCCAGTGTTGGATCATCGTGGTCTGGCTAAAATTGGTGGGGTGCTTGCTGATGGCCTCCTGATATTGTTTGGCCACTTGGATGACTCCGCCAACCTGATCACTGGGGGTATTCTCATCCCCTATCTGCAACTGGGTCCATCATGGTTCTGGATAGCTGTTACCGGCTCCGTGGGTAGTCTGAGCGGTCAGCTGTCGAGCTACTTGCGGCTTAGTCAGTACATCCTTGGGCCCAAGATGGTATAGCTGAGTGACAGAAGTATACTTCGGTAGCTTGGTGGTGACATCCGACAAGTTGACTACTCGGACCGGGACCCTTCCGTTAGACACCGTAACTAGACTCCTCGCTGCACAGACCAAGGGGTAGTCTTCCAGCTGAATCGGTTCCAGTAAGGCCTCATAATCCTGATTCTTCACCCCTGGTCGGGCACGGCACCAGATAATTGTCTCCGTCTGCGGCTGGAGGGTCACAGACCGTATATCCTGAATTCTCACTCAGCAGATCTCCCCTTGGCGGGTGACGAATTTCTGTTCAGCTTGCAGCGTCTTCAGATGGTGTTGCGCAGCTCGCCGGCCTGAGGGTGACATGTGAGGGAGAGATGCATGCAAGGACCCTACGATCTCCTGAAAAAAATGCCTCATAATGTTCATTCCTAGGATGAACTCTGCTGCCCCTTTATCAATGACATTTGTCATAATGACACTTTGTCCTCGTAGGACATACTCTCCATTTATATGGTGGGCTCCCAGTTCCCATGCTTGGGTACTGGTTTCCCATTCCCTGCCATCACTGGAAAGTCCACATCATCTGGTTCACATAACAATTCAGGCCCCCAGTATCTATAAAACACATCTTTAGTAATAGTGGATACCTGGGAACCTGTGTCAATGAGGGCTTCTAACTGTTCCCCCTCCACAATAACCTTCACATAAGGGCATGTGGCAATGTACATGGAAAGTCCAGATTTGGTGCAGGGTACATCTGGACCTACTGATGATGCTCCTGAGGGGCGGTCCTCGACCTCAGGGGATTCCCATTTAAAGCACAACACTGACTTTTCCAATGCCCGGCTTTATTGCAATGATTGCAGAAAGGTCTCTGAGTCCCTGGTGGCCTAACAGGGGGGTAATGAGGTGGATTGGCAGGACGGGGAGCAGGTTTTCTGGGTGGAAGTGTCTCTTGACTAGGTAGACTAGACCTGGCGCTAATTATTTAAAGGCCTTAGTTAACTGATCAATGCCCTATCGTACACTCTGTAAGTCCGAGGCTGCAGGGATTATAGGGGCAGGTAATGGTACAGGAGCAGGCGGTAATGGCTGTACTGGCCTGGTAGAGGCTCCTGACGTCTCAGTGGAAGGGGCACTAACTTCTTTGGCCTCTGGCCCTGACTCAATGACTTTTATGGCCAATCTCTTAAAGGCAGGGAAAGATATGTCAGGGTTCTATGCCGCCAGCATTCTAAGTTGAGCCTTGTCCCATTTATTTTGTGCCCCATCTATGAATCTGTCCATGAGCACCTTGTTACCCTGCTCGGGCGTAATGGAATCTAACCTCTGTACAGTTTCGAACGCATTTTGCAAAGCTACAGCATAGGCCCGAAGGGTCTCACCTGGTTTCTGATGTCTTTCGTACAGGCGTAGACGTACCTCAGATGGGGAGTGGGACTCGAACACTTGGTATAGTCCCTCAAAAATCTGCACCACTGTGGCCTTGTCAGCAGCTGGCCAAGTGCGGACCTCTTCCAATGCAGATCCCTGTAGCTGTCCTGTAAGTAACTGCACCTGCTGGTTAGGGGGAAAAGAATAAAAAAAAAAAAGACTCTGTATCTTCTCCTTGAAATCTCACAGGATGAAAGGATCCCCATTATAGGTAGGGAGCACAGGATTCCTCAGGAAGACAGGTGTGGCTACAGGAGCTCCCAGGCTGTAACATTGAACTGGAGGTGAAGAGGGCAACATTCTCCTTGCAGACTGTTGTGACCCCTGCATCCTGTTGGTCAGGTGGTGGCGGTGGTGCTGTAGGTGCTGACATCTCGTCGACTTGATTGGGTGCGCTGGCTCTTTAAGAGAAGCTTGAGTGCGCTGACTTGAAGCTTGAGTGCGTTGTCGCTGCTGGGCAATTAGGGTATACTGGCCCTTTAAGATGGACCGCGGCGTACTGCAGAAATCCGTGCGGCCTGCTTCAGCAGTTTCTGCTGCCTGCTGTGGTGCCCGAAGCTTTGTCCCAATGTCTGCAGAGTCTCTGCGAAGGTGCACTGTAGCGATGCAAGCGCAGCTGCCGGAGTACAAGTATACAGTGTCTCTCGAGATAACCGGGATGCAGGTTCCTCACAGGCTTTGCTGAGACGGATAGTCTTTAGCTTTATGCAAGCCACCGTGCTACTAATTATAAGATTTGAGTGGGATAGTAGTCACGCAGGATTTGTAGGTTGAGCTTTATAACTCATGGTTTTAGTGTCTGCTGGTCATTTAGGCTTTGGCCTAGTTGAGATGAATGAAGATATGCTGATTGTGCTTGGTTGATAGTCCGGAATTAAGAGCAGGAACCAAGAGAGCCAAGAGAGTGAATTTACAGACTAGTTATATACTAGGGGGGCTGGACTAATCCCATTGGTTGCAAAGCCTGTAAGTCCTGAGCCCAGAGAACCCTGGGTACATTACATGACATTAACACATGACTCCGGAAGGTTCTAAACTGTCACGATCCCGGCTGGTAGGAGGTGGATCCTCTGTGCCAGAGAGGGATTGGCGAGGACCGCGCTAGTGGACCGGTTCTAAGTCACTACAGGTTTTCACCAGAGCCCGCCGCAAAGCGGGATGGTCTTGCTGCGGCGGTAGTGACCAGGTCGTATCCACTAGCAACGGCTCAACCTCTCTGACTGCTGAAGATAGGCGCGGTACAAGGGAGTAGACAGAAGCAAGGTCGGACGTAGCAGAAGGTCGGGGCAGGCAGCAAGGATCGTAGTCAGGGGCAACGGCAGGAGGACAGGAACACGGCTAGGAACAAACAAGGGAACGCTTTCACTAGGCACAAGGGCAACAAGATCCGGCGAGGGAGTGCAGGGGAAGTGAGGTATAAGTAGGGAGTGCACAGGTGGAAACTAATTAAGCTAATTGGGAAGATTGGGCCAGGCACCATCATTGGTGCACTGGCCCTTTAAATCGCAGAGACCCGGCGCGCGCGCGCCCTAGGGAGCGGGGCCGCGCGCGCCGGGACAGGACCGACGGAGAGCGAGTCAGGTACGGGGACCGGGGTGCGCATCGCGAGCGGGCGCCACCCGCATCGCGAATCGCATCCCGGCTGGAGGCGGGACCGCAGCGCACCCGGTCAGTGGATCTGACCGGGGCGCTGCAACAACGAGGATGAGGCGAGCGCTCCGGGGAGGAACTGGGACCCGGAGCGCTCGGCGTAACAGTACCCCCCCCCCTTGGGTCTCCCCCTCTTCTTGGGGCCAAAGAACCTGAGGAAAAAAAACTCAATTTTTCCGTGATGAGGTCCGATGCACATTAGGAGGGGTTCCGTGCGGTAACGCACGAGACAGTCCAATTTTTCATTGTAAACACAATTGATGTAGAGGGGTCTGGCGAGACTGGTCACAGGGACGTTGAACCTGTTGATAAGAGAGGCCAAAAAAATTTTTCCTGCAGATCCGGAATCCAAGAAGGCCATAGTAGAGAAGGAGAAGGTAGAGGCAGATATCCGCACAGGCACAGTAAGGCGTGGAGAAGCAGAGTTGACATCAAGGACTGTTTCACCTTTGTGCGGAGTCAGCGTACGTCTTTCCAGGCGGGGAGGACGGATAGGACAATCCTTCAGGAAGTGTTCGGTACCGGCATAGTACAGGCAAAGATTCTCCATGCGGCGTCGTGTCCTCTCTTGAGGTGTCAAGCGAGACCGGTCAACTTGCATAGCCTCCACGGCGGGAGGCACAGGAACGGTTTGCAGAGGACCAGAGGAGAGAGGAGCCGGGGAGAAAAAACGCCTCGTGCGAACAAAGTCCATATCCAGGCGGAGCTCCAGACGCCATCCGGAAAAACGCATGTCAATGCGAGTGGCAAGATGAATGAGTTCATGTAGGTTAGCAGGAGTCTCTCGTGCGGCCAGAACATCTTTAATGTTGCTGGATAGGCCTTTTTTAAAGGTCGCGCAGAGAGCCTCACTATTCCAGGACAACTCGGAAGCAAGAGCACGGAACTGAATGGCGTACTCGCCAACGGAAGAAACACCCTGGGCCAGGTTCAGCAGGGCAGTCTCGGCAGAAGAAGCTCGGGCAGGCTCCTCGAAGACACCACGGACCTCAGCGAAGAAGGACTGGACTGTGGCTGTGGCAGGATCATTGCGGTCCCAGAGTGGTGTGGCCCCAGACAAGGCCTTTCCAGAAAGGAGACCACGGCAGAGTCTAGAGTCCTCATCAAATTTGTCCGGCAGAGACAAGCAGGGGTTAGGAGCGGCCGGTTGCTGCGGAGGAGTTGCAGGAGCCGGCGGAGGAGATGGTTGTTGCAGTTGCAGCTGCTGTAACTGTGACTTCAGTTGCTGTGTCACGGTGGACAAGTATGCCAGCTGGTGATTTTGTTGGGTGATCATCGTGGAAATGTCGGCAAGACTTGACAGCGGCACCTCAGCGGAATCCATGGCCGGACGCTGCGGAGGAGTTGCAGGAGACGGCGGAGGAGATGGTTGTTGCAGTTGCAGCTGCTGTGTCAGTGGCAGCAGCTGCTGTAACTGTGACTTCAGTTGCTGTTTCACGGAGGACAAGTATGCCAGCTGGTGATTTTGTTGGGTGATCATCGTGAAAATGTCGGCAAGACTTGACAGCGGCACCTCAGCGGAATCCATGGCCGGATCTACTGTCACGATCCCGGCTGGTAGGAGGTGGATCCTCTGTGCCAGAGAGGGATTGGCGAGGACCGCGCTAGTGGACCGGTTCTAAGTCACTACAGGTTTTCACCAGAGCCCGCCGCAAAGCGGGATGGTCTTGCTGCGGCGGTAGTGACCAGGTCGTATCCACTAGCAACGGCTCAACCTCTCTGACTGCTGAAGATAGGCGCGGTACAAGGGAGTAGACAGAAGCAAGGTCGGACGTAGCAGAAGGTCGGGGCAGGCAGCAAGGATCGTAGTCAGGGGCAACGGCAGGAGGACAGGAACACGGCTAGGAACAAACAAGGGAACGCTTTCACTAGGCACAAGGGCAACAAGATCCGGCGAGGGAGTGCAGGGGAAGTGAGGTATAAGTAGGGAGTGCACAGGTGGAAACTAATTAAGCTAATTGGGAAGATTGGGCCAGGCACCATCATTGGTGCACTGGCCCTTTAAATCGCAGAGACCCGGCGCGCGCGCGCCCTAGGGAGCGGGGCCGCGCGCGCCGGGACAGGACCGACGGAGAGCGAGTCAGGTACGGGGACCGGGGTGCGCATCGCGAGCGGGCGCCACCCGCATCGCGAATCGCATCCCGGCTGGAGGCGGGACCGCAGCGCACCCGGTCAGTGGATCTGACCGGGGCGCTGCAACAACGAGGATGAGGCGAGCGCTCCGGGGAGGAACGGGGACCCGGAGCGCTCGGCGTAACATAAACATCTATACAACCATTATAATATATATATCATGTGACCTGGGTACATCCTATACATTTGTACACTATACAAAAAATATATTTATATGAGGTGACCAAAGGGCAAGCCCTGCAGGAGAGCCCTGTGGAATGGAGGGACTCTAGCTGAGGTGACTTTACACAGGGACAGGACAAGGTCCTGTACTGGGAGACCACAGATGTCTGTCCATGCACTTTCTGGTGTCTTGGCCTACAGCTCAGTGCACGTCTCAATACATACTTGCTGTAAAGTATGTTGGTGCCATCACAATAGAAGCTTTGTGACTTAGGGAATTGCCCCCAGGCCACTTACTATTGTCTTTTGTGGTCTTTGTCGCTTGGTTCCTTACTTAGTCCTCTCAATAAAGATTACGTTCAGGCTGGTTATTGGCAGTCAGAACTATGTAGGGGATTACTATACTATGTGTCTTAGTCATCTACAACAATATGTTAGGTTAGTATGATGTTGGGGGGCTATCTGTAACTTTTACCAGCAAGAAAGAACTAAGAAAGTACAGTGCAGGCTCCTTCAAATTAAAATCATCCTCTAAGTTATCCTGGTGATCTAGAGGTAAATCCGGGGGTCTCTGTGCAGACCTGGCTGCATGCTCAGGTCATAATCAATGTCCTGTCTGGGAACCTGTATAGTTAATGCAATTACAGATCCTATTTTTAGGCATCATGCATGTGGATAAAGCCCCATTCACATTAAAGGGGTACTTCGCCCCTAGACATCTTATCCCCCATCCAAAGGATAGAGGATAAGATGTCTGATCACGAGGGTCCTGTTGCTGGGGACCCCGCGATCTTGGCTGCGGCACCCCAGACATCCAATGCACTGAGCGAACTTCACTCCTTGTCGGATGACTGGCATGCCCCCTCAATGCAAGTCTATGGGAGGGGGCGTGACGGCGATAGACTTGCATTGAGGGGGCGTGGCCATGATGTCACGAGCGGGGCGTGGCCATGACGTCACAAGCCTCCGGCACTGCACCTGATGCTCTAAACGAATGCCGGGTACCGAAGTGGCCCCAGTGGCGGGACCCCCGCGATAAGACATCTTATCCCCTATCCTTTGTATAGGGGATAAGATGTCTAGGGGCGGAGTACCCCTTTAAGTTCAGGGTATCCGCTGGCATATCGGCAAAATGGTAAGCTGACACACAATGCATTCAGAAAGTCTTCAGACCCTTTCACTTTTTATACATTTTTTTATGTTGTGAACTTACACGTTCCCCCCATAACGTTGAACTCAGTACTCCATAATGACAAAGTTTTTGCAAAACTATTAAAAAAGAAAAAAACTAAAATTTCACATGGACATATTCAGTATTCAGACCCTTTGCTATCACACGTATAATTTTACTCTGGCTCCTCCCATTTCTCTTGACCATCTGGATATGGAAACACACAGCCCTGTCTATATAAGGTCTCACAGCTGACAATGCATATCAGAGCCAAAACCAAGCCATGTGGCGGAAGGAACTGCCTGTAGAGCTCAGAGACAAGAGTCACAGATCTCCTGCCCCTATGAGGAGACACAAATCTAGAGAAGGGTACATTTATTTTTTTTAAACTGAAGGTTCCCAAGAGCACAGTGGCCTCCATATTTTTTTTTTTTTTTTTTTTCTTACTTTCTTTTTTTTCATGCTACAAATACATCTTAAATAAAGAAAATTTGTGTGGTAACTGCCTTGGGGGGTGTAGTGTAGGTGGGGGTGTTGCTTCGGTATATGAGGGGTTAATTTAACCCCTGTCACTCGTGACGCCAGGGTCAGGGTTAATACGCTGAGGTAAATCTTCGGCCTATCGCCACCCTTCCCAGGAACGATAGGTGCGTGCTTAAATGAATGAAGGTCCACAATAGAGATGAACTTGCATAACCTTTACTGAGGTACTTGCGGTACATCCAATTAACAGCAACAGTCTTAGCAATACAGTCTCTATACAGCACGGCAGTGATTGACAGATGCCGAGGACCATTGACTTATCCAAAGAGTTATTAGAATTAGGATTGGTGCAGAGATCCGTCCGGATTTAGGGGTCTATTAAGGTCCGGTGATCTTACTGAGGTAACAGGGATTTAGATAACTCACAGTTTCGTAAGGATGGCCGTTGCTGCAAGGCTTGGGCCTGGTTACTGCTGATGACAGCTGCGTAGATCCGTCCTCATCAGCAGCCCACGAGGAAAGAGAGCAAGTAATGGCCGCCACTCCCTTATATGGGCAGGGCCGTTTTGGATTGGTCCGTGTCAGCTGTCACTCACCGTTACAATGCATGGTGGGTGAACACGTCACGGGGACCTCCAAAGTTCCTAAAGCAAAACCATATAGTTTACCTGATCACGTGACCCGCAGGTCCTGCTATGCTCCGAACAGGTAAATAACTAAATATATACATTGTTACACTTATAACTATATAAATATTGAATAGAACTGCACTATACTTACTGACTAAGTGAGAGGTGACAAGGGGAAAACTAGACAAGAGGGACCCCAATGTCATAGGGACTCTGACTATGGGGACCTCTATACGGGTAACGTATAGGATACGGTACCGGGACACCGCATTTGGAACAACTAGGACTCTTCTTAGAGCTGGCCACCCCTCCAAACAATGTAATTGTGGGAGAAGGACCATAGTTAGGTGGCCAAGAACCCAATGGTCACTCTGGCTAAGATCCTGTATGGAGAGGGAAAAGACTTCTTGAAGGTCAACCATGCTGCAGCCTCCACCGATCTGGGCTTTATGGCAGAGTTGTCAGAAAGAAGCATGAAAGACGCCTTGCGTTTGCAAAAAAAAAAGCATCTAAATGACTCAAACTGTGAGAAACAAGATTCTCTGGTCTGATGAAACCAAGATTGAACTTTCTGGTCTCAATTCTAGGCATCATGTCTGGAGGAAACCAGGACCTGCCCATCACCTGCCCAATACCGTCCCTACAGTGATCATGGTGGGGGCAGCATCATGTCTTGGGGAAACCAGGTACTGCCCATCACCTGCCCAATGCCATCCCTACAGTGATCGTGGTGGGGGCAGCATCATGTCTGGAGGAAACCAGGCACTACCCATCACCTGCCCAATACCATCCCTACAGTGATCATGGTGGGGGCAGCATCATGTCTGGAGGAAACCAGGCACTGCCCATCACCTGCCCAATACCATCCCTACAGTGATCATGGTGGGGGCAGCATCATGTCTGGGGGAAATCAGGCACTGCCCATCACCTGCTTAATACCATCCCTACAGTGATCATGGTGGGGGCAGCATCATGTTTGGAGAAACCAGGCACTGCCCATCACCTGCCCAATACCATCCCTACAGTGATCATGGTGGGGGCAGCATCATGTCTGGAGGAAACCAGGCACTGCCCATCACCTGCCCAATACCATCCCTACCATAGGCGTGCGCAGCCTATTGCATTAGGGTGTGCACCCTAAAGCACAAACTCCCGCTGCGTGTGCATATATATATATATATATATATATATATATATATACGCAGTTAGTATAGTTCCCCCACATTAGGTGCAGTATAGTTCCCCCACATTAGGTGCAGTATAAGTCCCGCCACATTAGGTTGGCAGTACAGTTCCCCCACATTAGGTTTGCAATACAGTTCCCCCACATTAGGTTGGCAGTACAGTTCCCCCACATTAGGTGCAGTTCAGTTCCCCCACTTTAGGTGCCACCTAATGTGGGGGAACTGTACTGCACCTAATGTGGGGGAACTGTACTGCACCTAATGAGGGGGAACTGTACTGCACCTAATGAGGGGGAACTGTACTGCACATAATGTGGGGGAACTGTACTGCACCTAATGTGGGGGAACTGTACTGCACCAGTACAGTTCCCCTACATTAAGTGCAGTACAGTTCCCCCACATTATGTGCAGTACAGTTCCCCTACATTATGTGCAGAACAGTTCCCCTACATTAGGTGCAGTATAGTTCCCCACATTAGGTGCAGTATAGTTCCCCCACATTAGGTGCAGTATAGTCCCCCACATTAGGTGCAGTATAGTTCCCCCACATTAGGTGCAGTATAGTTCCCCCACATTAGGTTGGCAGTATAGTTCCCCACATTAGGTGCAGTATAGTTCCCCCACATTAGGTGCAGTATAAGTCCATGCACATTAGGTTGGAAGTACAGTTCCCCCACATTAGGTTTGCAGTACAGTTCCCCCACATTAGGTTGGCAGTACAGTTCCCCCACATTAGGTTGGCAGTACAGTTCCCCCACATTAGGTGCCACCTAATGTGGGGGAACTGTACTGCACCTAATGTGGGGGAACTGTACTGCACCTAATGAAGGGGAACTGTACTGCATCTAATCAGGGGGAACTGCACTGCACCTAATGTGGGGGAACTGTACTGCACCTAATGTGGGGGGACTGTACTGCACCTAATGTGGGGGAACTGTACTGCACCAGTACAGTTCCCCTACATTAAGTGCAGTACAGTTCCCCCACATTAGGTGTAGTATAGTTCACCACATTATGTGCAGTACAGTTCCCCTACATTAGGTGCAGTATAGTTCCCTCACATTAGGTGCAGTATAGTTCCCCCACATTAGGTGCAGTATAGTTCCCCACATTAGGTGCAGTATACTTCCCCCACATTAGGTGCAGTATACTTCCCCCACATTAAGTGCAGTACAGTTTCCCCACATTAGGTTGGCAGTATAGTTCCCCACATTAGGTTGGCAGTATAGTTCCCCCCACATTAGGTGCAGTATAGTTCCCCCCACATTAGGTGCAGTACAGTTTCCCCACATTAGGTGCAGTACAGTTCCCCCAAATTAAGTGCAGTATAGTTCCCCCACATTAGGCTGGCAGTATAGTTCCCCCACATTAGGTGCAGTATAGTTCCCCCACATTAGGTGCAGTATAGTTCCCCACATTAGGTGCAGTATAGTTCCCCCACATTAGGTGCAGTATAGTTCCCCCACATTAGGTGCAGTATAGTTTCCCACATTAAGTGCAGTATAGTTCCCACATTAGGTGCAGTATGTTCCCCCACATTAGGTGCGGTATAATTCGCCACATTAGGTGCAGTACAGTTCCCTACAAAAGCAAAATAGACATGGAGGCCACCAGCATCTGGGGGTGCTACCTTCCTACTGGCAGGAAGAGGAGGTTAATTTGAGGGTACTACCTTCTTACTGGGGGGAGGGGGTAAATCTGGGGGTACTACCTGCCTACTCGGGGCCCCAGATTAACCCCCTCCCCCCCCGGTAGGCCGGTAGTACCGAAGATTAACCCCCTCCCCCCAGCAGGCAGGTAGTACCCCCAGATAACCCTCTCCCCTCAGCAGGCAGGTAGTAACCCCCAGATTAACCCCCTCCCTCCAGCAGGCAGGTAGTACCCCCAGATTAACCCCCCCCAGTAGCATGGTAGTACCCCCCAGTTTAACCCCCTCTCCCCCCTGTAGGAATGCAGTACCCCCCAGATTAACCCTATCCCCCCACCCTGTTAGAAGGTAGTACCCCCTGATGACCCCCTCCCCCCCAGTAGGATGGTAGTACCCCCCAGTTTAACCCCCTCTCCCCCACTGTAGGAATGCAATACCCCCCAGATTAACCCTATCCCCCCACCCTGTTAGAAGGTAGTACCCCCCTGATGACCCCCTCCCCCCCAGTAGGATGGTAGTACCCCCCAGTTTAACCCCCTCTCCCCCAGTGTAGGAATGCAGTACCCCCCAGATTAACCCTATCCCCCCACCCGGTTTGAAGGTAGTACCCCCCTGATGACCCCCTCCCCCCCCAGTAGGATGGTAGTACCCCCCAGTTTAACCCCCTCTTCCCCCCTGTAGGAATACAGTACCCCCCAGATTAACCCTACCCCCCCCCCCCCCCCGTAGGAAGATACTACGGTGCCCCAGATTAACTCCCTCCCCCCAGACCCAGTAGGCAGATTGAAATAACATTCACTCACTCAGCGCGGTAATCCTGCGAGCCGCGTACTGTCACTTCACGCTCTGGGGCCGGCGTCCTTGAATACAGCGTGACGTCCTGATGGTCATGTGACAGCAGTAACGCACCGTCACATGACCGGACCAACTGAAGGTGAGCCAGAGCGGAGCGGGGCGGGGCACAAACAGGAGCAGGAGGCAGCGCTGTGCGGTGCGCCTGACGGACAGGTGCACCGCACAGCGGGGGGGGGGGGGGGTCTGGGCTGGTGAAGGACGGTCGGGCACAGATGGGGGGTGCTGCGGAGCGTCTTGGTGTCACCCGGTGCGGGCCGCACCGCCACTGGATTAGGGTGTGCCTGGGCACACCCCGTGCGCACGCCTATGATCCCTACAGTGATCATGGTGGGGGCAGCATCACGTCTGGAGGAAACCAGGCACTGCCCATCACCTGCCCAATACCATCCCTACAGTGATCATGGTGGGGGCAGCATCATGTCTGGAGAAACCAGGTACTGCCCATCACCTGCCCAATACCATCCCTACAGTGATCATGGTGGGGGCAGCATCACGTCTGGAGGAAACCAGGCACTGCCCATCACCTGCCCAATACCATCCCTACAGTGATCATGGTGGGGGCAGCATCATGTCTGGAGAAACCAGGTACTGCCCATCACCTGCCCAATACCATCCCTACAGTGATCATGGTGGGGGCAGCATCATGTCAGGAGGAAACCAGGCACTGCCCATCACCTGCCCTTACCATCCCTACAGTGATCATGGTGGGGGCAGCATCATGTCTGGGGGAAACCAGGCACTGCCCATCACCTGCCCAATCCCATCCCTACAGTGATCATGGTGGGGGAGCATCACATCTGGAGGAAACCAGGCACTGCCCATCACCTGCCCAATACCATCCCTACAGTGATCATGGTGGGGGCAGCATCATGTCTGGAGGAAACCAGACACTGCCCATCACCTGCCCAATACGCTTCCACTGAATGTACAGAATACTGTAGAATTTTTGCAGCCTATTGAGTTTAGTGACATTTGTTCCATTAACCAAGCAAATACGTCTTCTGCGCAGTACCTAATAGCTTGGTGTGCTCCAGCGCTTTTAAGTCCTGCTGAAAAACAGTATACGTTCGGGAAATAAAGCAAGTCACTATGTAAGATGGCGTTTGTACAGTGCCACATTATGGATATATTCTTATCTAGAAACATTGCTCCATTATACAGTATACAGTGTCCAAAGGAACATGACTTAATTTGGTGGGAAATGAGAGACATATGAAGGCGCAGTAGTTCCTCACAGTAGTAAGTGGGTGCCCTAATACAGTCCCTTACAGACCCCTATTGTAGCCATGTGCATAAGACCCTAAATTTGTCACATTAAATAGTGCACTTGTCACATTAAAAGGGTTCTCCGGTGGAAAACTTTTTGTGAACTGGTGCCAGAAAGTTAAACAGATTTGTAAACTTCTATTTAAAAATCTCAATCCTTTCAGTACTTATTAGCAGCTGTATAAGCAGCATAGGTTTGCTATGGGGATTTTCTCCTGCTCCGGACAGTTCCTGATACGGGCATCAGGTGTCAGCAGAGAGCACTGTGGACAAAACAAAAAAGAAATTAAAAAAGAAAAGAATTTCCTCTGTATCATAAAGCTACTAATACGGACTGAAAGTGTAAAGATTTTTTAATAGAAGTCATTTACAAATCTGTTTAACTTTCTGGCACCAGTTGATTTAAAAAAATATATTTTCCACCGGAGTACCCCTTTAATAAAGTTATATTATAAGCTAACTATAGTCAAGAAGGTATCCATGCTGCTCTGTGTGTTTGGATGTCACCAAAAAGTGCCATATTACGCTGGGTTCCCATTACGTTTTCCCCCATACGGGAGCGCACACTTGCGCTCCCGTATGCCTTTCTATGCGCTCCCGTATGTAATTCATTTCAATGAGCCGACAGCAGTCAAACGTTCGGTCCGGTCGGCTCATTTTTGCCCTGTATGCGCTTTTACAACCGCACCTAAAACCGTGTTTCCTATGTAACTTCTATGATAATTTCCCTCTACTCAGTGTTTCCCCAACCAGGGTGCCTCCAGCTGTGGCAAAACTATAACTCCCAGCATGCCCAGACAGCCGAAGGCTGTCTGGGCATGCTGGGAGTTGTAGTTTTGAAACAGATGGAGGCACCCTGGTTTGAGAACACTGCTTTAGATAATAAAGAGGAAGAAGGATCATGTGTATGGTGTTCTTGCTGTAAATCCTTCATATATAGGATGTTGCTGCTGTAAATAAAAGGCTCTCCATGAAATCATTGACTTGTGCTCTGCAGATGAGAGAAGATCAGTATCTTATATAACCATTGGCGTCATAGTCATACACACAGCAGAGCTGTCAGAAGAAGCCATAAGCAATGAGCAATCATTACAGATATATTCTCCTCTGGTAGCTACAGTGTCCCATTTCATGTTTTATGTGTCGCTTTGTGGGTGTTGGTGGAGTCACCCCCATATTTGCATATATTGCTATGGACCTTAAAGGGGTATTCCAGGATTTTTTTTATTTGACTATGCTACAGGGGCTGTAAAGTTAGTGTAGTTCATAATATAGTGTCTGTACCTGTGTGTGACGGTTTTCTCACAATTCTTCTGTGATTTTCAACCCAATATTTATTTTTACCAGCATACAAAATGACTGTTGTCTCTGATTTTTCCCAGGTTGCAATACGGCCGAGACCTGACTCACTAGTCAGGAGATGACAGGGAGCCTGTCTGCTTCAATGGGTGGAGGGATCACTTGGTGGGAGAGAGATCAATCTGCAACTAATGCAACAACTGTAGGCACCCTGATTGAAAACCACAGGTCTTTTGAATGGATGCAGCTCATTTATGTTTCAATGGGTGGGGTGGCTGAAGTGTGGGAGGAAGGAAAATGGAATTATGGGATTTGTAGAAAACTCAAAAAAGAAAACTCAAACAGGAAATACCAGTTCACAAAAAGCTAGCCACAGTGTTATGGTAATCTCACAACATAGCCATTTAGCCCCAAGACAAGCGCAGATCCTTCCTAAGAATGTCCATTACTGTCTGCCAGGTACGTACTAAAATCACCTAATGATGGAAAACCCCTTTAATGTATTTGTACTGTATGCTATATGTGTTATTTGCCTTGGTAATGCATGCACTAATGCTTATGTATGCTAAGAGTGTTGCCACCACCTAGTGGTTGTTTTGTTATAACACCCAGACCGAGTGAGTTGCACATACACTAGTTATGGACATATACTAGATGGGAAGCTCCATAAAGTGGTAAGTCCTCTACTTGTCCCAATACATTCTAAAGTCTGAGTGAGAATATTCTATCCCTAATGGGAGGAGTTTAGTGGAGTTTGGAGTATGCTAGGACAGCATGAGCAGGGCAGCTGGCTCCCATCCTCTAGTTTAGGCCTCAAGACAACCCTATGAGTATATGGAACCGCAGCACATTAAAGGAGAACTCAAGCCAAATGAAATTACCTTTATATGGTTGCACATGATATAGTTATATGACTTTGCAATATGAAGTGTAATCTTTTCTTAGCACATGCCCTGTTTCTCTACAGGCAGGAAGTCCAGGAGATCTTATCCCACTGATGACTAGCGTTTCACTTCACAATCCCTTCTTCTCAGCTACAGAACTGACAACTTCACTGAGTGTCCCTGATTGGCTGGAGGGCAACACCCCCCCCCCCCCTGCTCAGTCTCACAGTAGCCTCTCCCTGCAGCTTACACAGGAAACAACCCCAGTGTGTGGAGTTTTTTGTTGAAAGGCTGATTATGGGGGTCTGATTTTCAAACAAATCAGCTGGGACGCCTTGTGGAATCATGGTGAGCGTATTTAAGTTTTTAGTTTTTTTTTACCACCTTTGGCTGGATATCTCCTCTAAAGGGGGTGGGGGGGAGATGTCCAGTAACCGAGAGGGTTACACTTTTCTTCCAACATTATCAGTAGCCAAGAGGGCTAAAAACTTTCCAAGGCGATGAGTAAAAGCTGTACACGTGTCTCACTGCAGTAAGGACCTGTTGGGCTGTAGGCCAGGCCTATAGTAGAGAATTAATCCTAGCACTTGCTCTGTATTGTATGCTTCTTTTACTGAGCAAGTGCCAGGACTAATTCTCTGCTTTTGGTTAATCCTTTAACAGGTACAGCGCGTAGCATTTATGGAGTACCGACCCATTTGGTTTATACAATCAGGCCAGGCCAGAGTTGTTTGCACCCTGTAATTTTGGGTAATGCAGAGCTTTAAGGGGAACCACAAATATCAAGATACCCAACCTGTCTAATGTAACTACCCTTCTACCGAGAGTGCATGGACTGTGACTGCCTAGCTTTATGAAGTTGCAGTGTGAAAGGCACATAGGGACCCCACTTGACATTCCAACCTTGTTTCAGGGTGTTCCATTGCTACTGCCAAAGAGTTGGATTTACCTGTTGCCTTATTTAAACACAAATGTGACTTGCCCTCTACTTCACCGAGCCAAGTAAAGAGAGAGACTGCCTTTATTCATCTAAACCCCTTGTGTCTGGTGTTTTCATTCCATCCATACCACCAGGGCATCCTGAACTTAAAGGGGTCTAAAGGATAGGGGACGTTTTCTCCATGCAACGGATGACTGGAGTGCCATGCTGGAGATCACGGGGGTCTCAGCGGCTACCCCCGATGATAAGACATCTTATCCCCTAACCTTTGGATAGGGGATAAGATGTCTAATGGCGGAGTACCCCTTTAACCATGCCTGGCACCTACACTAGGGAGTGTCCCGGGGAGAAACCAAGACCATTAATTACAGTGCGGCCCCACCCAAGCACTTTACACAAGCCCAAAGGACTGTGGGTGCACACTAGTTTTTTTTATTGAAAATAACTTTATTAGTAATCAAACATCATTACACATACTTATGATGTACTGCAACTGATTAAGCATGGCATATATTAAATCAGATGTATACAATGGGAAACATAATCTTCTATGATGCCGTATTACAGTTCCATACAACTTGAGGCTTGTGCATGAGATATCACATTGTAAACGTAGACAACACTATGAGGTGGCCACTGATGGGCGGCTACGGTTTGGTAAAGCTGGTTTTACGCCAGTGCTGTTGTATCCTACACTCGCCAGTGACCATGAGCTTCACCAGTGGCCATGATCTTCATCCCAGCAACCATCAGTCAGGTTTTATAACTAGCTACAAGTCACTTTTGCATACTGATCCCCTATGGGGCATGATGCATGTTAGTCAAGGAAGCCACCCACCCACTTACACAACCCTGAGTGTAGCAGGTGTAGCCGGTCCCTTAGGAGCCCAGTCATAGAAGCCAGTGATAGTGTGTCGTGTGCTCATTTGCCATGCAGTTGTTAGTACAACCCATCCCTATGGGCTTGTTCACTCCCATTCATTTTTAATGAACTCTTCCTGTGTTAATACATCAAAGAAAATGTTAACAAATGGGAACGAAGCAACGCTGCATTTAACACTGTACGAAGAGGAGGTCTCTGTTTTTCAAGCATTGGCAAATGTCATCAACAATGGATTTGATTTCTATTTCACAATATTACGTGAAGTACCCACAGGGATGATAGGTGTTGTACTACCAACTAGCTAGGGGTAGTAGTCCCTTGGGGCTATCTAGGGTTATAATGTCACAGGGCAGGGTGATGTAGCTAACCTGGTCGCTAAGTGCAGGAATAAGACCTCTGGCCAATAAAATTGAGTGAAACAGCTTAAAGGGGTACTCCGCTGCTCAGCGTTTGGAACAAACTGTTCCGAACGCTGGAGCCGGCAGCTCGTGACGTTATAGCCCCGCCCCCTTAATGCAAGTCTATGGGAGGGTAATGTCACGAGTGGGAACAAATCCCATCAGAATGACAGGGTATGCACCAAGATGATATTTCCAATTATTTACCTTCATTATGGTGGGATCCGTGGATATGTAATACCAGCTCAAGAAAGTTTAACCCTTTGGGTCAGACACGGACGAGTCATTACAGATCCATGCCTGATTTATTTTAACAAACGTGAGTTTTTCTATGTTGCTGTTAGACAATCTTGTTTGCTTAGAAGTGATGATGCCCATGGCAAACTGGGCAAGTTCTGGCCAATGGTCTAATTGAAGTCCATGGGGTCTGGGCTCATGGGGGAAGATTTATCAAAACCTGAGCAGAGGAAGACTGGTGCAGTTGCCCATAGCAACCAATCTGATTGCTTATTTCATTTTTCACATTCCTCTTTAAAAATGAAAGAAGCAATCTGGTTGCTATGGGGCAACTGCCCCAGTCTTCCTCTGTACAGGTTTTGATAAATCTCCCCCCATGAGCCCAGACCTCAGACGTGCCACACCTGATGAAAGGGCCATGCCGGCTCAGAAACGCGTTGTGTGTTAATAAAACAGTTATTCTCACCGTTCCTGGTCAATTCTGAATTCATCTACTACTGGCAGCGCGGACATCTACTTCCAATACCCGTTGTGTGATCTCTCCTATAGATTCCCCAAAAGATAACTGATGGGATAGAGGAGGAGGACACGACAGTGATGACGACAAGACGGAGAATGCGCTGCCTGTGGACAAGGCCTGGCTGCCAGACAGATTGAGAGGGGTTTGGAAGAGCAGCAGGGGCAAGGTTTTCTTCACAATGTGGGGCGTCTCTACTTTCCCACAGGGTCTTGTGATGCCGTTCCATGTGTCTACGTAGAGATGTAGTTCCAATACTCGTACCCTGGTCACACATTACTTTCTGTTTGCAGGGAAGGTACAGTGCCACATTTTTTGAATCTGGTAAGGTAGAAAAGATTTTTCACAGGGCATAATACCAGACAGGTACAGCACCACCTGACTGCCCCTCCTCTAGAAGCGCCACCGTCACCTGCTCCTGAGATGATCAGACCGGCAGGCCTATGTCTGGAATGTATGATAGATGTTCTGAGCCTACCTCGACTTGCTCTTCTTCACTGACCGATTACAAAAAGTGTATTCTTTATATCTACAATAGTGTTGCCTGTACCCACAAGCTAGGACTGGCACTGCAGTTAAATTCCATATTATGTTAGCTTAGTCTTATGCATTTTTATTTTTTACGTACAAACTATTCAGACTACGTCTGCACAGTGAATTAAGTGCAAGTAACATATCATAAATGTTGAAATATTACACAAGTTCTTGGCCGAAATATCTCACAAATGCCTCTAAATATATTTGACATTTCTGTTCTATTATACAGGCAGTGTCATCTCAGGACACCGGAGCCAGGAAAATCTGCTAATCCAGATATGAAGCCGTGCGCCAGATTCAAGACCACAGCCGTAAGGTGAAAACAAAACATATATTCTGAGCTGTGAACAACACAAGTGGATTTAGCACATTCTCCACCAGGGGAATCGGCAGTTCGCACACATTGCTTACTTCGGATTATTAAAGGGCTGCTGAATTTTCAAGTGGAAATTCTTTCCAGTTTGAAACACAGTGCTCTCTGCTGACATCTCTGTCCATTTTAAGAACTGTCCAGAGTAGGAGGAAATCCCCATAGCAAACATATGCTGCTCTGGACAGTTCCTAAAATGGACAGCAGAGGTCAGCAGAGAGCACTGTGCTCATGATGTCAGCAGCAGAGAGCTCTGTGTTTCAAAAATAAAATAATTTCCACTGTAGTATTCAGCAGCTAATAAGTACTGGAAGGATTAAGATTTTTTAATAGAAGTAATTTACAAATCCGTTTAACTTTCTGGCACCAGTTGATTTAAAAAAAAAGTTTTCCACCGGAGTACCCCTTTAAGTGTGTTTAACCCCTTAACGACGCAGGACATATATTTACGTCCTGCGCCGGCTCCCGCGATATGACGCATCACATCGCGTCAGTCCCGGCGCTCATCAACGGCAATCGATCGCGGCAATGTGCGGTATTAACCCTTTAGAAGGGGCGGTCAAAGCTGACCGCCGCTTCTAAAGTGAAAGTGAAAGTATCCCGGCTAGTCAGTTGGTCTGTTCGGGACCACCGCGGTGAAATCAGCTTACAGGACACCAGGAGGGCCCTTACCTGCCTCCTCGGTGTCCGATCGGCGAATGACTGCTCCGTGCCTGAGATCCAGGCAGGAGCAGTCAAGCACCGATAACACTGATCACAGGCGTGTTAATACACGCCAGTGATCAGCATAGGAGATCAGTGTGTGCAGTGTTATAGGTCCCTATGGGACCTATAACACTGCAAAAAAAAAGTTAAAAAAAGTGATAATAAAGGTCATTTAACCCCTTCCCTAATAAAAGTTTGAATCACCCCTCTTTTCCCATAAAAAAAATAAAACAGCGTAAAAAAATAAATAAATAAACATATGTGGTATCGCTGTGTGCGTAAATGTCCGAACTATAAAAATATATCATTAATTAAACCGCACGGTCAATGGCGTACGCGCAAAAAAAATCCGAAGTCCAAAAAAGCTTATTTTTGGTCACTTTTTATACCATTAAAAAATTAATAAAAAGTTATCAAAAAGTCCGATCAAAACAAAAATCATACCGATAAAAACTTCAGATCACAGCGCAAAAAATGAGTCCTCATACCGCCCTGTATGTGGAAAAATAAAAAGTTATAGGGGTCAGAAGATGACATTTTTAAACGTATAAATTTTCCTGCATGTAGTTATGATTTTTTTCAGAAGTGCGACAAAATCAAACCTATATAAGTAGGGGATCATTTTAACCGTATGGACCTACAGAATAATGATAAGGTGTCATTTTTACCGAAATATGCACTGAGTAGAAACGGAAGCCCCGTTTCTACCCTCCTTCTGCCCAAAGCTTGATTGACACTCTGACTGCGAGAAAATTCATACAAAGCCCAGTGTTTAGAGTGTTAATCGAGTGGGCGCATGGAGGATGTGAGGCAGTGTAACTACATGATGCTGTGGTTTCGCCCCCATGACTACTAATACAGCGTATTAAGTCACATGGTTCACCTTATGCACCCTCCCCTAACAACAGGGTTCCTAAGTTTTAACAGGCTTAAACCAACAGGTGCACAGAAAATGACAATACATTAACCATAGCATAACATTGAGGTATATAGAGTCCTGAGTAGTGTGGGCACAAGACGGACACTGAAGGCAACATCTGCCACACAGGATGGGCAGCATGCTATATTCTGTACTGGGTCACCACATTAACAGGGCACAATGAAGTTTTTTCAGGCCTCTTTGGGGAAAATGCCATGCATGAAACCACCGTACGCTGGCTTATCAACCTGATGACTGGCCATTAATATTGGATCAGGGGGGACCCAAAAGGTTGGGGAACACTGTTGTATATAAAGGCACACTGGAGGGGGTAGGTTCTCACGGCTTTTGGGGCGAATGCAGGCCTTATGGGGCAATCAGGGACTTCTTTGGCTGTTAGGGCATGCCGGGAGAGAGACCTACAGATTGGTGAACACCGATCTATGGTGTCAATGGCCCATGATCTCAAATCTCTGTCCTCCAGACACTTAAACATCCATATATGTGAATGAGATTTACAGACGTCTTTACGAGTAGGAGTAGTGTTGCCCGTATGAGTTAGATTGTTAAATAGTAACCAACGACAGTTAACCACCTCAATACCAGCCGATTAACCTCTATCACAAGTATATCTATCATGAGCGTATTTAGCATAAATCATACATGTTGCACAGAGTGACTGTTCGGGTTGTCATCTCGGAGCGCCGTCTTTCCATCAGACCCCCCCTATCCTGAGCTCATTAACACTGCACACCCCCTGCCTAGACACAGTTAATAATGCATGATCAATTTCCAGAGAGACAGCAGGAGAGAGCAGGAGGCTTCCCCTTCCAGACACCCCCCCCATTACAATTCATATAAGAAGCAGATTTCCCTCATGCCCCCCTGTTCTCCCTGACTGCTGCCCACTTCCAGTCATCAAATATAATGTCTATTTGCATAAGTTGCTTATTTTAATATTTGCCTTTTCCTGTATCTAGAAGACACCATAACAGTGTGTAGTTCTAGGGTCATGTTTCCATTCCTGTAGTTCTCCAGCCTTTGTAAAACTACAACTCCTAGCATGCCCTGAAGGCTGTCAAGGCACGATGATAGATGTAGTACTGGAGAGCGACAGGTTAGGCAACGCTGCTCTACTTTATACCGGAATGGGGCCAACTCTCCCCACTGAGGGCTCCAACCCCAACCTTTTAGGGTGCGTTCCCACCTGGCCTATACGCAGCTTATATCACGCTGCGCAAAATTTGCGGCAGCAGCAGGCGGCGCCGTGTGCCGGCGTGACTGTGACGCCAGGCTCCGCCTCCAAAACTCACTGCACACATAGGGCTGCCGCCAGAAAGCCCTGTGTGTATAGTGAGCAAGAAATACGCAGCGTATTTCCCGCTGCTGCTGCCACAAATTTTGCGCAGCGCTAAATACGCTGCGTATACACCAGATGGGAACGCACCCTTAAGATAAACTGGTCATGACAGTAAAGGGCCGCTCAGTCAATCACTGTCCGCAGCGGTGTCCCGCCTCAGCTGGTGATTGGCTGAACAGGCCATCACTGCCGAGACTAGCACGTCTCTGGAGCGCTCAGTGGGGAGACTTGGGCCCCGTTCTGGAGATTGCAGGGTCCCAGCAGTCACCGCCACAACACCCCCCTTAGGAGATACGTTTTTGATAACTGGCATACCCATTTAATGGCAATCTGAGCTCCATTTTTTCCATACAACACTTAAAACCCCCTGCATAGATGCATAGACATAGTTTTAAAAGGTAATATTTTGGCTTCATGTTTCGGTCTGCTTCGGAACAAAAATACACACTGTGTTAACTATGGCATGCTGTTCCCATCGAAATCAGTGGGATGTGGTTTACAGACGTATTATATGTGTAATTATGTGCCGAAATTTTTTTTTAAATAGGGGAGTATTGATCAAGAGTGGTGTAGGTGAATGTCTTTTTACCCCATTACTCAGCTGCTCAGCGTTTGGAACAAACTGTTCAGAATGCTGGAGCCAGCACTGGGAGCTCGTGACGTCATAGCCACACCCCCTCATGACATCACGTCCCGCCCCCTCAATGCAAGTCTATGGGAGGGGGCGTGACAGCAATTCCCTAACATACATTTTAGGTATACATACAGTGACCCCCCCCCCCACCCCCACCCCGACCATACGATCATTTCAACATACAATGGCCTCTCAGAGACCATCACATGTTGAAGGCAGCATCAACATACGATGCTTTTGTATGTCGGGGCCATTGCATAAACGGCTATCCGGCAGCGCAGACTGCTTCAGCTGGCACCGGATAGCCGTTTACGGTGCCCCGTGTGGTCCACTGATGGTCACTTACCTGTCCTCGGGGCTCCGGCACGTCGTCTTCGGGATCCTCTGCATCATCGGCGCTCTTCATCGTCGTCATCACGACGCTGTGCACGCCGTCCCGTCATCCAATAGGAGCGGCATGCGTAGCGACGTGATGGCGGCGAAGGAGAGCGAGGATGCCGGGGAAGCAGAGGCCTTGCCGGAGCGCTGGGGACACCCCGTGGACGCGGCGACAGCGATGGACGGCGACATCCAGGGCAGCGGTGACGAGCGGTGACGGTCCGGAGCGGCGGGGACAGGTGAGTACAACTTCCTCTACCAGTGGTCTTCAACCTGCGGACCTCCAGATGTTGCAAAACTACAACTCCCAGCATGCCCGGACAGCCAACGGCTGTCCGGGCATGCTGGGTGTTGTAGTTTTGCAACATCTGGAGGTCCGCAGGTTGTAGACCACTGTCCTATACTTTACATTGCACGGATCCCTCAACAATGGTTTCAACAAACGAAAGTCCATTTGGAACGAATTACCATCGTATGTTGAGGGATCACTGTTCTACCCACAGTACCAGTTTTACACTCTGAGAAATGTTGCACTTCCTTGGACTGTCTGGTCTTAGTTTACTGCACCGGAGACCAGAGCTGCCGGACATCTTTTTCATGTGAATTCTGGATATAAATGGGCTGTCACTCCTAGGTCCGAGGATGTTCCAAGCCTTTTTTTTGTATTTTATCTAGTTCAAAATGTGACATTGAGAATATATATGACTCTGCAGAAAAATAAACTTTGTTAGCTACACATAAAACGGAGACAGTCACAAGGGTGACATGCTTAAAATAGGATCAAAGCCTCCTCTTATCCACTGCCCTTTGGTAAGGATGGATGCTATTTTAGCCAAGGAATATATTGAATCCAGTGCAGAATTTGTCAGAGTGAAGTTGTTGGTAAACAGCTTCTTTACTAAGTAAACCAAGGGATTGAGGTTGTGGTGACCCGGTACAGAACACATTACTCTGCCTGCCCTGTCAGGTGAATGTTGCCTCAGGTGTATGTTTCGGCCCACAGCTCCATGGAACTGTTTGTTTAATTTGGTATTTGTTGTTCCATGTTTTATGCCGATGTATGCTGTTTATCCTGTACAAAATGTACTGTGCTGTGTAAAGGTTGCAGAGTTGCCATGTGATCACTGTGGCCAATTAGAGTCCAGCCCTAAGCCCCCTAGTCTGGCTAGACAAGGAGGAGTTAGTCAGTAGTGGTTGGGAGGAAAAGAAGAGAAGTTGAGTCTAGTGTGTAGAGAGGAGAGAAAGTTTGGTCCTGGGCAAAGGAGAGAGAAGAGTCTGTGTATTGTGGAGTGAGGAAAACTGAAAAGCAGTCAAGTGTCTTGCAGCTACATTAAACCTCTAACATCCCGCCCTCCAGGTCAAGTCAGTCAAAGTCCAGTTGTGGGGAGAAGTCGCCTTAGAGCCAAAAGGGCCCCATTGCACAAGAATAGTATAGCGAGAGTGAAAGCCTTCGTCGGCTCCGGTCCAAAAAGTCAAAGTTTACCCATGACGGTAAGCAATTCCGTGGATGTAGCATGGAATACCCAAATTCTGTGTTAGTTGTCTCCAAGTTCAGTTTATAGTCAAGTTAAGCCACGTTAAAGGGGTATTCCAGGCCAAAACTTTTTTTTATATATCAACTGGCTCCGGAAAGTTAAACAGATTTGTAAATTACTTCTATTAAAATTTTTTAATCCTTCCAATAGTTATTAGCTTCTGAAGTTGAGTTGTTGTTTTCTGTCTAACTGCTCTCTGATGACTCACGTCCCGGGAGCTGTGCAGTTCCTATAGGGATATTCTCCCATCATGCACAGCTCCCGGGACGTGACATCATCATTGAGCAGTTAGACAGAAAACTTCAGAAGCTAATAACTATTGGAAGGATTAAGATTTTTTAATAGAAGTAATTTACAAATCTGTTTAACTTTCTGGGAGCCAGTTGATATATATATATATATATATATATATATATATATATATATATATAAAAGGTTTTGCCTGGAATACCCCTTTAAGTTATCACAGCTGTACCATAACTACAAGTCCCAGAGTGTCCAGTGATCTAAAGTCTAGAGAGGGAGGAAGGCGCCTCATGTGCGGGATCAGCAGGTCTTGTTAGTGGGGGAAGGGGAAGTTAATTCCCAAGCCGCTTACCAGAGTTGGTTGTGCGCCCACACACAACAAGGTAAAGCATAGAATGAATATATGTATTGGTCCACTGCAGCCCTCCTGGGTGGAAGTAGAATCAAAACAGAATGACCGTAAATTCAGGAGTTAGTCCAGCGCAGAGAGGAACCATCAGGGAGCCAGATAAAATCAATGGATTTATTAGATCCATGCGTTTCGCTGCGCATGCTGCCTGATGAAGCTGCGCATGCGCAGCGAAACGCGTTGCATCTAATAAATCCATTGATTTTATCTGGCTCCCTGATGGTTCCTCTCTGCGCCGGACTAACTCCTGAATTTACGGTCATTCTGCAGTGATCTAAAGTGACATCCTATGCAACTTTACCCCAATTATTGCACTACAAAAGTTTGCTGTTATACGGCATGGACTGTGACATCTGCCTCCAAGAACATTCAATTAATATAGTTTCCGTATCCCTGCATCTGTGATGTTTATTACCCCAGCGCTTGGCCCTGGAAGCTGCTTATCCTTAGAGTGTGGAGGTTAACACTACCCTGGCGTCACAAACTCTATGTCAGTCACAGCACCCTGTCAATGCACTACACATGCCACCCTGTTAGCCACCACAAGGGGACTTTAGGGGACAAGCTGTGGTCGAAGTTACCACTGCTACAATTTATAGCAAATAACCAGTGGACAAAGTGACTACTGCTACCATCTATAGGGGGCCCCCAGGGCTCAAGTCCTGCATATATGCAAGGAAACAGAGTTCCTGCACTTTTTCCACAGCAATAGCACTGTTCCTATTAGCAGGTGTCCTGCATGACCAGCCCTTGTATGGAAATCTTGGGTTTGTTCCCACACTTTTTTCCCCCAGGACTTTACCCCTGAGGACAACCAGTGATTGTAGTGGCTATTGCTACAATTTATAGATGATAACCAGTAATCAAAGTGCCTACTACTGAGATTTATAGGGGGAAACCAGTGATTGAAGTGGCTACTGCTGCCATTTATTTCAGACAACCAGAGATCGAAGTGACTACTGCTGCCATTTAATGGGGACAACCAGGGATCAAAATGACTACTGCTGCTATTTAGAGGGAACAACCGGGGATCGGACTGACTACTGCTACCATCTAGTGGGGACAACCAGAAATCAAAGTGACTACTGCTGCCATTTAATGTTTGCAACTAGGGCTGGACGGTTATACCGGTTCATACCGAATATCGAATTTTTTTTCCTGCACGATATGAATTTTAACCCATACCGCAATACCAGTTTGGCCCCTCCCCCTCGGGAATGAATGAATTATCAGCCGTAGCACGCTGTCCCCACATCAGGGAACTAATCATATGTGACCCGCGAGCGCTGTTCTGCCCCCCCCCCCCAATTAATTATTAGCCCACTGACACTCTATACGTGACACTCTATACCAGTGACACTCTATACGTGACACTCTATACCAGTGACACTCTATACCAGTGACACTCTATACATGACACTCTATACCAGTGACACTCTATACGTGACACTCTATACCAGTGACACTCTATACCAGTGACACTCTATACGTGACACTCTATACCAGTGATACTCTATACGTGACACTCTATACCAGTGACACTCTATACCAGTGACACTCTATACCAGTGACACTCTATACGTGAAACTCTATACCAGTGACACTCTATACGTGACACTCTATACCAGGGACACTCTATACCAGTGACACTCTATACGTGACACTCTATACCAGTGACACTCTATACGTGACACTCTATACCAGTGATACTCTATACCAGTGACACTCTATACGTGACACTCTATACCAGTGACACTCTATACGTGACACTCTATACCAGGGACACTCTATACCAGTGACACTCTATACGTGACACTCTATACCAGTGACACTCTATACGTGACACTCTATACCAGTGACACTCTATACCAGTGACACTCTATACCAGTGACACTCTATACGTGACACTCTATACGGCGCTGACACTCTATACCAGTGGTCTTCATCCTCCAGATGTTGCAAAACTACAACTCCCAGCATGCCCGGACAGCCAACGGCTGTCCGGGCATGCTGGGAGTTGTAGTTTTGCAACATCTGGAGGTCCGCAGGTTGAAGAGCACTGCTCTATACTGTATCCCTATGCCCGGGCTGCAAAAGGTAAACAAAATAAACTTTAACTCACCTTCCCCATCGGTCCGCACCAGCTTCCTAGGGAATGGAACGTCGGACAGCCGTCAGCCTATCACCGGCCGCAGCGATGTTTCGCCTCGGCCGGTGATCGGTTGAGCGCACTGTCATGTAAGAAGCCGGCTTCTTACATGACAGTGCGCTCAGCCTATCACTGACCGAGGCGGAACATCGCTGTGGCCGGTGATAGGCTGACGGCTGTCCGACGTTCACGTCCCCAGGAAGAGCGTAAGGCCAACATCGGGTCATACGTTAAAGTTTATTTTTGTTTACCTTTCGTTTACCTTTTGCAGCCCGGGCATAGGGATACAGCTATAGAGTGTCAGCACCGGCGGCCGCAACAAACAGGAGTTGCAATGCCATAAGTTGCAAAAATACCGCGATACAAACATTTGGTCATACCGCCCAGCTCTAGTTGCAACCAGTGACTGAAGTGACTCCTGGTGCCATTTAGAGGGACAATCAGTGATCGAAACTGATGATGACTGCTGCTACCATTAGGTGGTGGTGATGTGTACAAGGATACGGGTATGTAAATTAGGAATCCTCAAGAAGTAAACACAGTATCTACAGCCACTTACTGTAAATCAATGTCCAACCCATGTTTCAAGGCTCTTTTATGGGTTGGTAATTGACCTGCATGGTAGCTATTTCCAATTGTTGGGACTATAAGAAAACACTACCCACTAAGACCTACAAGAATGCAGGAAACAGCAGTCATGGCTTTTAGTTTACCTTTACAGCAGTTTCATGTAGAATCACATTTTCTCTTGCTTGTTTAATTTCAGAGAACTGCTTTAAAGGGGTACTCTGGTGGAAAACAAAATATTTTCAAATCAACTGGTGCCAGAAAGTTATAACAATTTGTAAATTAATTCTGTTAAAAAAAAAATCTTAATCCTTCCAGTACTTATCAGCTGCTGTATGCTCCACAGGAAGTTGTGTAGTTCTCTCCAGTCTGACCACAGTGCTCTCTGCTGACACCTCTGTCCATGTCAGGAACTGTCCAGAGCAGGAGAGGTTTGCTATGGGGATTTGCTTCTGCTCCGGACAGTTCCTAAAATAGACAGAGGTGTCAGCAGAGAGCCCTGTGGTCAGACTGGAAAGAACTACACAACTTCCGCTGTAGTATACGGCAGCTGATAAGTACTGGAAAGATTACGATTTTTTAATAGAAGTGATTTACAAATCTGGATAACTTTCTGGCACCAGATAATTTGAAAATCTTTTTTTCCTTTGGAGTACCCCTTTAACTCCTAGTCCATATTCACACCATGTTTATAGATTGTACTTTATGCTGTAAAGAAAATCAAGGAAAAACCTATAGGCCATTTCTCTGCAGTTTTAGAATGAAAAAGTGCAATTTTTTAATGGCTAGAAATACCAATAAAAAATATGTGTGTGTACTGACGGACATTTTACTATTGACTTCCATAAAACTCAATAGTAAAAAAAAAAAAAAAATATATATATATATATATATATATATATATATATATATATAAGCAAAAATAGGACATGACCTTGTACAATGCATAAAACAGATATGTTATAAATGAATTCCCCAAACTTGGGCTCTCCAGCTGTTGCCAACTACAACTCCCATCGTGCCTTCGGCTGTCAGGGAAGGGCTCTGTTCACGTGGTCGTGTAATCTCCTTACTACTGGGGTGACACACTGTAACAAACCTCCTCCTCATGTAATTAGCTTACTACTGGGGTGACACACTGTAACAAACCTCCTCCCCATGTAATTAGCTTACTACTGGGGTGACACACTGTAACAAACCTCCTCCTCATGTAATCACCTTACTACTGGGGTGACACACTGTAACAAACCTCCTCCTCATTTAATCTCCTTACTACTGAGGTGACACACTGTAACAAACCTCCTCCTCATGTAATCACCTTACTACTGGGGTGACACACTGTAACAAACCTCCTCCTCATTTAATCTCCTTACTACTGGGGTGACACACTGTAACAAGCCTCCTCCTCATGTAATCTCCTTACTACTGGGGTGACACACTGTAACAAACCTCCTCCTCATGTAATCTCCTTACTATTGAGGTGACACATTGTAACAAACCTCCTCGTCATGCTGCTGGCTAAGCGAATGGTTCGGATGTTGGTTTTCTTACATTCTTGCGGCAGGCAAAGCGGCACCCCCCATCAAGAAGGCGCTATAGGCGGCTGCCTATTTTGCCCTGTAAGCAATGATAGGTCTTGTAGTTCCTCAACAGCGGATGTCTTATCCTTCCTTATATACAGTGACCCCCCCAACCTACGATGGCCCCGACATACGATCATTTCCCCATACCATGGCCTCTCAGCGACCATCGCATGTTGAAGGCAGCATCAACATACGATGCTTTTGTATGTCGGGGCCATCGCATAAACGGCTATCCTGCAGCGCAGACTGCTTCAGCTGCCACCGGATAGCCGTTTACGGTGCCCAGTGTGGTCCGCTGACGATCACTTACCTGTCCTCGGGGCTCCGGCGCATCCTCTTCAGGATCCCCTGCATCGTCGGCGCTCTCCATCGTCGTCATCACGACGCGCGCCGTCCCGTCATCCAATAGGAGCTGCGTGCGTAACGATGTGATGGCGGCGACAGAGAGCGAGGATGCCGGGGAAGTAGAGGCCTTACCGGAGCGTCGGGGTCACCCCGGGGACGCAGCGACAGCGATGGACGGCGACATCCCGGGCAGCCATGATGAGCGTTGACGGTCCGGAGCGGCGGGGACAGGTGAGTACAACTTACTCTAACAGTGGTCTTCAGCCTGAGGACCTCCAGATGTTGCAAAACTACAACTCCCAGCGTGCCCGGACAGCCAACGGCATGCTGGGTGTTGTAGTTTTGCAACATCTGGAGGTCCGCAGGTTGTAGACCACTGTCCTATACTTTACATTGCACGGATCCCTCAACATACGATGGTTTCAACAAACGATGGTCCATTTGGAACGGATTACCATCGTATGTTGAGGGACCGCTGTATAAGTATCCTGCTGAGCCTTGATATTTGCTATATGACAGGGAGAAGAGGTATATAGCATTGGACAGCAGGGACGTACACAGACATTTTGGGGGACAGGGACTGAATAAAAAAAAAAAGGGCACTTATTATAATTATTTATATAAATGCCCACATAATGATGCCCGACTGCCCAGGGCACTTATGGGGGGGTGAAATCAAAAGGGCAGGGGCTCAAGCCCCCTTTCTAGTCCTCCTGTGCCCGTCCCTGTTGGACAGACAGGGAGACGTATAGACAAAGGTGCAGTGTACAGAGCAAACATGTCAGACTAGAGGTAGGAGCCAACCTGGCAGCTGTACAAGGATATCCTCCAGCAGTGAGGACATTACCGGGATCAGGAGATACACTGCACAGACTGGTTACCAGTAAGGGTGAAGGGAGTCAGACTGGTATAGGGTGGAGGGAGGCACCAAGGTCACAGAGTAAGTAAAGGGGGGGTGAGAAGAGTTAGAGGAGTGCGAGGAATAGTCTTGTATACAGTATATCCTAGAGTGGAGGCTGAGAGGGGGGAAGAGTGAGGAGGAGGGAGAGGTAAGGAGCAGAACTACAGGAGGTAAACAGCTCAGAACACAGAACAAGAAGACTCCTGAGCAGTGACCGGCCGTCAGGATGAGCTCTGGAGCTCCACCAGGACTGCACTCCAGCCTGTCACAGACTAACCCCCAGATGGAGTCTAAGGGCAGAAAGAAGATCCAGTTTTCAGTGGCCGTGCCCCCCAGCCAAATGGACCCCAGAGCGGTGGAGATGGTGAGTTACCCCCGTACTTCATTGCTATACACATTAGCACTTTTTTCTTTTATTTACCTCATAACTGAAAAAGATACATTTCGCCTTGATTTGTAACCTGGACTCCAGGGGTGCCAATCCGTCAACCGGCACAAACAACAGGTAAGACAACGACTGTACCTAACAACAAGCCAAAAAAAAAAAGTATTTTCTGCTCTAATCTGCCTTTTTTTTTTTTAGCTGTCTCAATCTGTAGATCAGTGTTTTCCAACCAGGGTGCTTCCAGCTGTTGCAAAACTACAATTCCCAGCATGCCCGGACAGCCTTTGGCCTTCGTCTCAATCTGTAGGGCAGTGCTTCCCAACCGGGGTGCCTCCAGCTGTTGCTAAACTACAACAGCTGGAGGCACAATGTGTAGGGCAGTGTTTCATCTCAATCTGTAGGGCAGTGTTTCCCAACCGGGGGGCCTCCAGCTGTTGCTAAACTACAACAGCTGGAGGCACAATGTTTAGGACAGTGTTTCATCTCAATCTGTAGGGCAGTGTTTCCCAACCGGGGTGCCTCCAGCTGTTGCTAAACTGCAACAGCTGGAGGCACAATGTGTAGGACAGTATTTCATCTCAATCTGTAGGGCAGTGTTTCCCAACCGGGGGGGCCTCCAGCTGTTGCTAAACTACAACAGCTGGAGGCACAATGTTTAGGGCAGTGTTTCATCTCAATCTGTAGGGCAGTGTTTCCCAACCGGGGTGCCTCCAGCTGTTGCACCCTGTAGCTGGAGGCACCCTGCGTGGGAAACACTGCTGTAGGTAAAAATGATAAAAACCACGTATATGAACCACCTGGAAAAACAGCGTGCAAATTAGCGAGGTGTTTACATGTGATTTTTAAAGTACAGGTGTAATTGGAAGCCTTTTTTTTCAGGCATTTTTTCATTGATTTCAATGGGATTTTCACGTTTTTTTTTTATTTTGTATGGACGACCCCCTTTATAGCATTGGCTGCAGTCTGACATTGAGGATCGAAAGTGTCTGTTGTTTAGATAGGATTGTAGTGATTCGTGACAATTGCTTCGGGGCAATTACGTGAAATAATCAGTAATTGCCCTATTTTCACCATTGTAGTTCCGAGACGTAAGATGCCCATATCCCCAGCCAAACTTGTTAACTGGTCTAAAGCATATAGGTGCCTAATTATACCCCGCCCCTCATCAACAAATGATATCAGGGGAGAGAAGGGTCAGACCTGTTGGATTTCAACTGCTTGACCATTTTGTTCTCAGAGAGATAAACCACCGCCAAAGCTGTCTGGCAGCGGCTCACCCCTCCTTTGGTAAAGGGAGATAGCTGTCCGCTGACATCTATTGAACCTTAGGTTATGTTCACAAGGGCATAAAATGTGCAGAATGTCTGCACGAAAACAGGTGCGGACATTCTGCACATTTGACTAACCGGCCGGCGCTAGGACCGCTCTTCAATGTGCCGTTTCATAGACTGCATTGCATTTCCTTGTGGACTCCGGAGAAAGAATAGACTTGACTATTCTTTCTGCGGACGCCGGAATCTAAATTTCCGCACCAGAGATATCTAGTGCATAAATGCTGCCACCTAATCAGTGCCACAGAATCCCATTGAAATCAATGGGACTCTGCCGAAGCAGAATGTCTGTGAGGAATATTCCGTGCGGACATTCCACTCAATTTTTACCCGTGTGAACCTACTCTTAGTCAACACCAAGACACAGGTCAAGTAGACTCTTTTGTATTACTAAGGATGGATAGTTACGCTCTGTTTTCATCTAGAAGTCAATGTAGATGAGTAATTATGATCACAGGATGAGACGAGGACAGTGGATCCCCTTATTATGAGCATAGGAGTATATGACAAATGGAATGGTGTTTAAAGGGGTACTCCAGTGGAAAACTATTTTTGTAATTTTTTTTCTTCAAATGAATTGTTTCCAGACAGTTATACAGATTTGTAAATAACTTCTATAAAAAAAAAATCCTAATCCTTCCAGTACTTATCAGCTGCTGCATACTACAGAGGAAGTTGAGTTGTTCCTTTATGTCTGACCACAGTGCTCTCTACTGACACCTCTGTCCGTGTCAGGGACTGTCCAGAGTAGGAGCAAATCCCCATGGCAAACCTCTCCTGCTCTGGACAGTTCCTGATATAGACAGAGGTGTCAGCAGAGAACACTGTGGTCAGACAGAAAGGAAATTCAAAAAGAAAATTACTTCCTCTGTAGTATACAGCAGCTGATAAGTACTGTAAGAATTAAAGGGTACCTTTCATCAAAAAAGCTTTTGATATATTATAGTTTAATGCATGCAGAATAACTTTCCAATAGCATGTTATTAAAAAAAATATGCTTCTTTCTATTTAATTTTCCACTTTGAAAAAATGACCACTAGGGGTCTCCCTACCAGTACTGTTTTTTTTAATAGATTTCAGACTCATGCTGGAGTCCTAAATCTCAGACTGCAGCCGGGACACAGACAAACTCAGCACTGCTCCCTGCCAGGGAGTTTGTCTGTGTCCCGGCTGCAGTCTGAGATTTAGGACTCCAGCATGAGTCTGAAATCTATAAAAAAAAAAAAAAAAAAAAAAAGGACTGGTAGGGAGACCCCTAGTGGTCATTTTTTCAAAGTGGAAAATTACATAGAAAAGCATATTTTTTAATAACATGCAATTGTAAAGTTATTCTGCATACTTTAATCTATAATATATCAAAATTTTTTTTGGATGAAAGGTACCCTTTAAGATTTTTAAAACAGAAGTAATTTGCAAATCTGTTAAACTTTCTGTCACCAGTGGATTCTAAAAAATGTTTTCCAGTGGAGTACCCCTTTAAGGGTATTATCTAAGGGGCTGTGTCTTATTAGTATGGGATGACCCAGTAACGGAAAACAATATCCGTCAGACAGAAACCCTGTCAATCCCACTGTAATTCCAACGTGTGGGTAGAACAATGTCATCAACAACAGTCTAGGGGGTATTAGTAATGTAGCTTATATTGCCTTTGCCTGTGAATAAACTGCTAAAGTAACCAGCACCAATGTATATGTCATCCATATAGGGCATTCATGGAGCAATGTAAACATAACATGAACCAACGTACACGTAACCATGAAGACCAATCATATCACCATACCAGAACTCCCTGTTTGATGTAGTCACTCCAGATGCTTTAGGGTACGTTCACACGTACGCAGATTTGATGCGCAGGATTTTCTGCTGCAGATTTCAATGTAAACTATCTGACTGAGAACAGCTTCTAATCGGCAGTTTCAAATCCTGCGCATCAAATCTGCGCAGGATCCTGTACGTGTGAACGTACCCTTAAAGGGGTACTCTGCCCCTAGACATCTTATCCCCTATCAATACAAACAATAAGGAAAAAGATGTCTGATCGTGGGGGTCCTGCCGCTGGGGATCCCCGCGATCTCCCTGCTGCAACTGGTGTTCGTTTAGAGCGTCGGGTGCAGCGCCGGCCTTGCCCTGCTCATGACGCCACGGCCACTCCCCCTCAATGCAAGTCTATGGGAGGGGGCGTTTGTCACGCCCCCTCCCATAGACTTGCATTGAGGGACGTGGCAGTGACATCACGAGCAGGGCGTGACTGTGACATCACGAGCCTCCGCCACACATCGCCAGTCATCCGGCATGGAGTGAAGTTCGCTCCGTGCACCAGATGTCTGGTGCACCCAGCGGCGGGACCCCCGCAATCAGACATCTCATCCCCTATCCTTTGGATAGGGGATAAGATGTCTAGGGGCGGAGTACCCCTTCAAGGACAGTGGGCCCACAGCCATGTCACAACTTAAAAGGGGTACTTTGGTGGAAAACATTTATTTATTTATTTATTTATTTTAAATCAACTGGTACCAGAAAGTTAAACATATTTGTAAATGACTTTGATTAAAAAAAATCTTTACCCTTCCAGTACTTTTTAGCAGCTGTATGCTGCAGAGGAAATTCTTTTCGAATTTCTTTTTTGTCTTGTCCACAGTGCTCTCTGCTGACACCTCTGTCCGTGTCAGGAACTGTCCAGAGTAGCATAGGTTTGCTATGGGGATTTTCTCCTGCTCTGGACAGTTCCTGATACGGGCATCAGGTGTCAGCAGAGAGCACTGTGGACAAGACAAAAAAGAAATTCCTCTGTAGCATACAGCTGCTAAAAAGTACTGGAAGGGTAATGATTTCTTAATAGAAGTAATTTACAAATTTATAGCCAATGCTATAAAGGGAGTTGTCCGCAACCAATTAAAAAAACTTGAAAATCCCATTGAAATCAATTTAAAAAATGCCTGAAAAAAAAAAGGCTTGCAATTACACCTGTACTTTAAAAATCATATCTAAATGCTACGCACCAGTTGATTTAAAAAAAATAAAAAAATAAAAAAAGCAAGGCCATATTAAAGGGCTTATCCAGGAAAAAACTTTTCTTTATATGTCAACTGGCTCCAGAAAGTTAAACAGATTTGTAAATTACTTCTATTAAAAAATCTTTATCCTTTCAGTACTTATGAGCTTCTGAAGTTAAGGTTGTTCTTTTCTGTCTAAATTCTCTTTGATGACACGTGTCTCGGGAACCTCCCAGTTTAGAAGCAAATCCCCATAACAAACCTCTTCTAAACTGGGCGGTTCCCGAGATACGTGTCATCAGAGAGCACTTAGACAAAAAAGAACAACCTTAACTTCAGAAGCTCATAAGTACTGAAAGGATTAAGATTTTTTAATAGAAGTAATTTACAAATCTGTTTAACTTTCTGGAGCCAGTTGATTTATATATATATATATATATATATATATATATATATATATATATATATATATATATATATATATAAAACACATTTTTTTTCCTGGATAACCCCTTTAAGGCCATATAAAACTGACCTTAACATGATATTTCACATAATACAAGTTCCAGATTTCAGTCCTTTTCGCAGGTGACGGATTTCTCCGTGCTAACAATGAAGGGTTGGTAATATATGATGTTGGGCTGGTGTTCTTTCCAGTGCAGGAGCTGGAAGAGACCAGATTTATGCTCGACATCACTTGAGCAATAAGTAATCTTGCATCATATAATTTGGGAACAATCCTGCTGGGCCATGAGAAACTCAGTGGATTAATCAGTCGGCTACGCAGCGGCATGCGGAATATCAGTGTATTAGCGTGTGTGGTCTTTAATTAAATTCTGAATGGAGGACATGTGTTCAGCACAGACTGCTCATTCCTGCTCAACTTTTCCCCAGTGTGCAGCAGAGGGATACTGAGAATTATACAGTGTTACGAGGAGTGAGAAAATGACGGACGAAAATGGCAGAGTCAAATAGAGTCGAAATGTGACCCTAATGTGACATTTAAAGAGGCTATCCCACCAAAACGATCCCTTGTAAAACTGAAGCTGGAATGGTGATCAGACGATTGGCGCCGGCTTCTTTAAAGGGGTACTCCCGTGGAAAACTTTTTTCTTTAAATCAACTGGTGCCAGAAAGTCAAACAGATTTGTAAATTACTTCTATTAAAAAATCTTAATCCTTCCAGTACTTAATAGCTGCTGAATACTGAAATGGTCTTCTTTTTGGAACACAGAGCTCTCTGCTGACATCATGATCACAGTGCTCTCTGCTGACATCTCTGTCCATTTTAGGAACTGTCCAGAGTAGCATATGTTTGCTATGGGGATTACTCTGGACAGTTCCTAAAATGGACAGAGATGTCAGCAGAGAGCACTGTGGTCATGATGTCAGCAGAGAGCTCTGTGTTCCAAAAAGAAAATCATTATCATTTCCTCTGTTGTATTCAGCAGCTAATAAGTACTGGAAGGATTAAGATTTTTTAATAGAAGTAATTTGCAAATCTGTTTGACTTTCTGGCACCAGTTGATGAGCGGCAGGGGCCATATTCGAATTCGCGATATATCGCAAATATATGGACGAATATTCATCCTATGTTCGCAAAACTCGCATATTCGCTATGTTCGTTCACTTTTTTTTTCCATGCAAAAATCGTAATGAAATTCGTATTGTGCACTTGCACGATAATATCTTTCAACTAACTAACACTATTTCCTACACTATTAAAAGGGTAGTCTAGTGGTGAAAAACTTAGGGGATAAGTTTGAGATCGCGGGGGGTTCGACTGCTGGGCCTCCCGCGATCTCTCTGTACGGGGGCCAGACTCTCCGGCCAGATAGCGGGTGTCGACCACCGCACGAAGCGGCGGCAGACACGCCCCCTCAATACATCTCTATGGCAGAGCCAGGGATTGCCGAAGGCAGCGCTCCGGCTCTGCCATAGAGTTGTATTGAGGGGGCATGTCGGCCGCCACTTCGTGTGGTGGTCGACACGCCCCCTTCACGCGGGCTGTCGGGGCCCCTTACAGGAGATCGCGGGGGGCCTCAGTAGTCGGACACCCCGCAATCTGCAACTATCCCCTATCCTTAGGATAGGGGATAAGTTGCTCACCACTTGTTCACCACTGGACTACTCCTTTAAAAGAAGGGAGGTATCAGTGTCCTCTGGAAGTGCCGATATTCGCGAATATTTGCATATTCGCATATAGGAAATATTCGCGCTCCACACCGACTCACACAGTTAATAATATTGGAGCCTTCTTTGGACGCAGGGAGGGATGATCACTTTAGACATCATTGTTGTCTACATCAAATAGTCGTCATTACGAATATATAGCGATATATTCTAAATATTCACGGAATCCCGAAGTGACGATATTCGCGGTAAAAATTTGCATTTCTAATATTCGCGCTCAACACTAGAGAGCAGGAGACAATCTAATAGATAGACTCTGTTCTGGCTCATACGGAAGGGTCCTTAGTAGTGGAACCCATCCATAAAATCTGTGTGTTCTGATTTAGATGGGGATATCTTTAGAGGTGACATAGATATTAGAGGGTTTGCTGGACAGTTAAATGGGTATTTCAGCTAATAAAGGCCTAAGTAACCAAATTTCTAAAGTACTACAGCATGCAGAGAGTTTATAATTGTATATTGAATTGCATTTCATGTACAGCAGAAGCAAGAATTTAGTCACATGTAAGACTCCTAGCCATAAGTTGTAGGAGTATACAATATTCACCCTTCCTAGCCTGAGAGAAGAGAGGGAACTTTTTTTTTTTTTTTTACCTTCTTTTAGTCAGTCTAGCCCTAGTTCCTCAGCTCCTCTTCTCCTAAGGAAACTACAAGTTTGTGAGCTTAGGTACAGCTAATGTCTGGCATACCTCTTACAAATTGGTTACGTTGTCACTAGTTCTCTCTTCAATCAGGTCAAGACTGTGGCTAACCCAAAAGTCCAGGTTAACATGCACAAGGGCCTTGTTGTCTTCACACTGGGCCTCATTTTGCCTCTGGTTGGACCAGTGGCCACCTGTTAAGTCAAAAAAGTTCACCTGGATACACTTTTTTTGAGTGTTGTGTCACAGTTTGCTACAAAAGTAAGTGGAGTGGTGTTCTACTGTCTCTTTACCCATGGTTCACCCCCCCCCCCCCCACTACTACATCAAGTTGTACTTTTCCAAACTACATTACAAGTGTCTTCACTGTACTGACCTGCACCAGGAGTTAAAGGGGTACTTCTCTGCCCCAGCATTCGGAACATTATGTTCCGAACGCTGGTTGCAGACTGCGGGGGACATGACGTCACAGCCACGCCCCTTCAATGCAAGTCTATGCACGCCCCTCCCATAGACTTGCATTAAGGGGGTGTGTTGTGATGTCACAAAGGGCTTGGCTGTGACGTCACGACCACCGCAGCACGCACCCAGCATTTGGAACAAAATGCTCCGAATGCTGGGGCAGAGAAGTACCCCTTTAACTCTTGGTGCAGGTCAGTACAGTGCAGACACTTGTAATGTAGTTTGGAAAAGTACAACTTCATGTAGTACAACTTTAGCCAGTAACAACTGGTGCCGGAAAGTTAAACAGATTTGTAAATTACTTCTATGAACCCCACAGTGTCCTTTTTCAATTTAAGCTATTTACTTACACAAAGCCCAGGAATGAGACTTCTAAAAAAAACAAAAAAAAACAGGGCTTTGTGAAACACTTTATTTAAAGGAGTACTCCGGTTGAAAACTTTATATTTTTTTTTTTAATCAACTGGTGCCAGAAAGTTAAACAGATTTGTAAATGACTTCTATTAAAAAAATCTTAATCCTTCAAATACTTATTAGCTGCTGAATACTACATAGGAAATTATTTTCTTTTTGGAACACAGAGCTCTCTGCTGACATCATGACCACAGTACTCTCTGCTGACATCTCTGTTTATTTTAGGAACTGTCTACAGTAGCATATGTTTGCTATGGGGATTTTCTCCTACTCTGGACAGTTCTTAAAGGGGTATTCCAGTTTTTTTTTTTTATTTGACTATGCTACAGGGGCTGTAAAGTTAGTGTAGTCCATAATATAGTGTCTGTACGTGTGTGTGACGGTTTTCTCACAATTCTTATGTGATTTTCACTCAAATATTTATTTTTACCAGCATACAAAATGACTGTTGTCTCAGATTTTTCCTAGCTTGCAATGCGGCCGAGACCTGACATCACTAGTCAGCTGATGACAGGGAGCCTGTCTGCTTCAATGGGTGGAGCGATCGCTTGGTGGGAGAGAGATCAATCTGCAACTAATGCAACAGCTGTAGGCACCCTGATTGAAAACCACAGATCTTTTGAATGGATGCAGCTCATCTATGTTTCAATGGGTGGGGTGGCTGATGTGTGGGAGGGAGGAAGATGGAATTGTGGGATTTGTAGTCAAAAAAAGAAAAGTCAAACAGGAAATACCAGTTCAAACAGCTAGCCACAGTTTTATGGTAATCTCACAACATAGCCATTTAGCCCCAAAACAAGCGCAGATCCTTCCTAAGCATGTCCATTACTGTCTGCCAGGTACCTACTAAAATCACCTAATGGTGGAGAACCCCTTTTAAAGTGGACAGAGATGTCAGCAGAGAGCACTGTGGTCATGATGTCAGCAGAGAGCACTGTGCTCGTGATGTCAGCAGAGAGCACTGTGGTCATGATGTCAGCAGAGAGCACTGTGGTCATGATGTCAGCAGAGAGCACTGTGCTCGTGATGTCAGCAGAGAGCACTGTGGTCATGATGTCAGCAGAGAGCACTGTGGTCATGATGTCAGCAGAGAGCACTGTGTTTTTGATGTCAGCAGAGAGCTCTGTGTTCCAAAAAGAAAATAATTTCCTCTGTAGTATTCAGCAGCTAAGTACTGGAAAAATTACGATTTTTTAATAGAGTACCCCTTTAAGAAAAGTTAAAGTTGTTTCATAAAGCCCTCATAAAGTCTCATTTCTGGGCTTTGCGTAAGTAATCAGCTTAAATTGAAAAAGGCCATTGTGGGGTTCATAGAGGGACATTGAATTGCATCTCTTAGCCATGTGACATCGGGGACTACTACCTCCATCATTCCAACCCTCTACAGTCTCCCCTGGCTCACCACACATGATCCCTTATTTCTTGTCATCAATCCCTTCTTCCTCTTGTCATGTCTATGCAGATAAATAGGTCAACACATCGGCCGGATAATTGTAGCCGCTCTTCATGTACCAGGAAGGTTTTGTGTTTGCATATTCGTGTTCTGCTACATATTTCCTCTTTCTCCATTGTATGTTTCCATGTATTATACAATAGACATGACTAGGTGCAGGGTCCAAAGTCTTGTCTGATCTCTGTATACCTGTATGCTTTTATACCAATCCCAAGATGAAGGAAATAACACTGTGACGGTGGTGCCAGTTAGGTCCATTCTTGAAGTTGATGGTGGAAGCAGAAAATGACTTGTTGAGGGCCAAATAGTGATAGGACTCAGCAAACTTTACAGGACTGCAGCCACTACAGTCCAGCTTAGAGTAGCAACAGCCGGTACAACCTGCTCTGGGCCACCACAGTGACAGGACCGTGTCAGAGCACTTTCAGAATGTCTTTTGGGGTGTTCCCGGTATGCATTGGTTAGTATCTACTAAACGTTGTCCAAGAAAGGACAACCGGTCACCGGGAACTTGTGCCCACTGATGTGTGTATGAAATGAAGACTAGTCCATCTGGTCCAATTCCCTAGTAGAGCTGCTGTAGAGCAAACTGCTGAAAAAGTTGAAGCTATCTATGATAGAATGGAATCAGAACACACAGGGCACCACAGATTGCTGCATTTGGCATATGTGGTGGCCCAGTACAGGAGTTTCACCCCTGTACCCTTGCTGTCCTGTAAAGCGGACTCTATTGCGGTGTCCCCTGAGTCCCTCTTTAATCTATGTAATGTAAATGGTTAATTATACCTTGTGTTATGTATTATAATGTCTTTATACTGTTATGTGCCTTTGTGGTGTCCCAGTACCGGATTGCATCTGTTACCTTGCGGTGAGGTCCCCAAAGTCAGAGTCCCTAGCTACCGGTGGGGTCCTCATCAATAGTTAGCCCCTTGTCACCCTTTTAATAGCTAAAATTATTCAAATTCAATGTGTAAATATGTAAATAAAGTGTACTTACCTTGTTGTAGTGTCGCAGGACCTGCGGGTCATGTGATGCGTTCCAAAACTCTATGGTTTATGGTTCAAGGACCTTTGGAGGAAGTCAGGTGATCGGCCACCATGCATTGTAACGGTGAGTGACAGCTGACACGAACCAATCCAAAACGGCCCTGCCCATCTAAGGGAGTGGCGGCCATTACTCTCTCTCTTTCCTCCTGGGCTGCTGATGGAGGAGGATCTGCGCAGCTGTCATCAGCAGTGACTAGGCCAAAGCCTTGAGGCAACGGCCATCTTACTAAACTGTGAGTTATCTAAATCCCTGTTAAAGGAGTACTCCGGGATAAGAAAACGTATCCTCCTATCCTAAGGATAGGGGATAAGTTTCAGATCGCAGGGGGTCTGACTGCTGGGGCCCCCGCGATCTCCCATATGGGGCCCCGACAGTCAGCGGCCAGGGACTGTGTCTGACCACCGCATGACACGCAGCCGACACGCCCCCTCAATACATCTCTATGGGAGAGCCGGAGCGCTGCACTCAGCAGCCTCTGCCATAGAAATGTATTGAGGGGGCGTGTCGGATGCGGTGGTCAAAGTGAGCTATTTCGGCAAAGAGCCGAGAGCCTCGTACAGGAGATCACGGGGGCCCCAGCAGTCGGTTTTCTTATCCTGGAGTACTCCTTTAAGTCTGCAAGATCACCGGACCTAAACAGACCCCTAAATCCTGACGGATCTCCGCATCAATTCTAATTCTACTAGTCCTTTGGATAAGTCAATGGTCCTCAGCATCTGTCAATCACTGCCGTGCTGTATAGAGACTGCATTGCTAACACTGTTGCTGTTAATTGGATGTACCGCAAGTACCTCAGTAAAGTTTACACAAGTTCATCTCTATTGTGGACCTTCATTCATTTAAGCACGCACCTATCGTTTCTGGGAAGGGTGGCGATAGGCCGAAGATTTACCTCAGCGTATTAACCCTCACCCTGGCGTCACGAGTGACAGGGGTTAAATTAACCCCTCATATACCGAAGCAACACCCCAACTACGCTACACCCCAAGGCAGTTACCACACCTTTAAATACTGTTACCAAGTGTTGTACCAGTGATCAGGTGACTTATAGACTGACCTATAGGACCCCTCCACAGTCTCCCCTATATAAACCCTGGGAGGAGCTAGCTAGGGAGTTCTAGTGTCAGTTTAGAGCATGCTGAGGAACAGTCAAGACCTGAGAGAGTGTCTGGTGTCCTGAGGAGACCCAAGGCCGACCACGCAGCCACGCTTCTACTAATCCGGTGCCCCACAGGTGAAAGTCAAAACCTGGTAAGCTACATATGGGGTGAAGTCTGTCTAGTCAGTCCTAGTCAAGTCAGTCAAGATCAGTCTGTATAAAGTCAGCCTGGGTCTGCAGCAATTAATCCAAGTCCACTACAAGTCCCAGTGAGCTCTAAAGTCTCTGAAGTCACTGGTCACATCCTTGGGCCCAACTGAGCTGTAAAGACTATTCCCTCTGTCTGCCTCAGTAAAGCTGTCGTTGTTCTGTAACTTGGCATCGGAGTCATTATTTGCCCCCTGCGCCTAGCCCAGGATCCAGCTGCCATTCCTTCAAGTGGTGTAGAGGTAAAGCCACACTCTGGTATCACAAATACAAGGGGTTAATGCCATCTGCCCCTAGGGTAATAACATCTGCCCTCATCACACCCTCACCACACCCATAATGGTCATAGTGCTGGGCTGATATTTTCAATAAAAAATCTGAACCAGGGCCCCCTTACCATGTGAAATTTCTAGTGTCGTCTTCTTCTGTGGTAAAAGAAAAATTGAGCCTTTCTCTGGTGCATGGGCCTGGAAGCGACTGCTACCTCTCCATCCCCTATAAATTAGGGTTGAGAGCTACACAATGACAAGCGCCAGTTTCACCACTCATTTGAGGCCCATCAGTTGACGGCCCAGCTGCACAAACAATGACAGGATCATTTGCGTGGCCTCCTGTTGTGGTGTCAGGTGAGGGTAATGTGCAATTAACCTTTCCGTGATGCCAGAGCGTGGTTAACCTATACACCACCTGAGGTTGAGCCAGCTTCTTCTTGGCCAGGCACGGGGCAATAAGTACTCCGACGCAAGGTTATGGAAAAACTGACTTTACTGAGGCAAAATAGATGATAAAATCCGTTACAGCTCAGATTGGTATAAAGAAAGGTGCAAGATGAACCTTGGAAGCTTATCGGCTTGCTGGGACTTATAGTTGATTGTGCTGTGTATGACTGTCCTGCTGTATGGCAACCCACGTTTGACTTTAGTGACTATATGACTGTACCGCCCTGTACTGTAGGGGGCGCTACCAGACAGCCAGTCAGTGCATGCACTTTAGGAATACAGGGGTTTTACCAGTGAAATATCCACTCTGATTGGTCGGTTCTTCCAGTCATTGACACGTTTCGCAGATTCCATAGCATTGTATGTTGAGTCTGGTTTCAAGTTACAATGGTCCAGAAAAGACCATTGTATGTTGAAACTATTGTATGTTGAGGCCATTCTAAGTTGAGGGATCACTGTACAATATTGAGGTATATAGATTTCTGTCTTGTGTAGGTCCAAGACGGACACTCAAGGCAACATCTGCCACACAGGTCGGGCAGGATGTTATATTCTGTACTGGGTCACCACACTGTTTGCTCACTCGATGGCTGATCGCTGGCCCTTTTACATAAGCCAGTTATGAGGAAGGAGGATGCCTAAGGATGCTCATTCAGCTCATTTTTGCCCCGTGTCAAAGGACTTTACGTCCCTACAAAGGCCAAGCTAAGTGTTACAGAATTAGCAATACCCGCTGATCAATGCCTGGCCATTGTGCAAACCAGTTCTGCCCACAGATTCCTCTGTAAAGGCAAATAGATGGGCATTGACCCTGGATAAGGGTTTCACAGTACAATGAATACTCATCTTATTCCACACCCTTGGAAATAATAAGTAAACATAGAGAATTAATACCATGTGAATACGTGAGAGTATATGAGGATTACAGAGGATTCCATGTGTCATAGGTAAACTTTATATTTCATATTGATACAAAATGATGATGACACACCGCTTTATCGGGTTCTCACAGCAGATTTAGCGCAGCCTTACTTAAGGCCTTGTTTCCCATAGCAACCAATCACATAGCAACTGTGGTGTCCCGGTACCGTATTTCATACAGTACCTTGGTTAGGGGTCCCCAAAGTCAGAGTTCCTAGGAACTGTGGGGGTCCGCTTCTTTAGTCATCCCCTAGTCACCCCTCATATAGTTAATATTCTGCTAAATTATATGTAAATGCTGTATATAATATGTATGCTTACCTGCATAGCGTCGCAGGACCTTAGGTCATGTGACTCGGGTTACAGGTAAAAGGACCTTTAGAGGTTCATGGGTCAGGTAATTACCCATAATACTTTGTAAAGCTGATTGACAGATGGTGTGGACCAATCCTAAAATGGCCAGCCCCTGCCCATATAAGGGAGCTGCAGCCAATAGTCTCTCTCTTGGGTTCCGGATCGTTGGAGAGTCAAGATTTGCGCAACTTTCAACGACAAATACTAGGCCAAAGCCTGCCGGCCTCGGCCTGAAGCTAAACAGTGAGTCCTTATAAACTTCCCCACTACTTCTAGCAAGGACCCTGGACCTAAACATAACCCTAAATCCATCGGATCTGCGCATCCTACTAAGCTAAAGAACTTACTTAAGTCCCAACCATACGTCAATTTCAGCTAAGCTGTACATAGACTCTGTTATAAAGACTGTTCCTGTATTCGCATGTTACAGAAAACCTTCAGTAAAGTTTCTGCAAGTTTTCAGCAAAGCTCTGGTTGTGGACATTGCATTTATTCTACATCTCCCTATCGCTCTTGGGAAGGGTGGCGATAGGCCAAGCATCACAGTATTAACCCTCACCCTGGCGTCACGACTGACAAGAGTTAATTACACCCTTGATATACCGCACAGCAAAACCCCAACTGCCATACACCCCCCCAAGGCACCACACAACCATGGACAACAAGACTTTAATTTAGACATCGTCGATTGTAGCTATCAGGCTACATGGACACGTGGTGGAAATTCTGTAGATTTTACCTTTGGATTTGTGCGGGTAAAATCCATAGTGGATTCCAGGTGGAGGCAAGAGGAGGAAATGTTATAAAACTCATCCATAGACTGTAAAAATGCATGGCTCAAAAACAGTAAAAAAAAACAAAAACGCCATTTTATTATTAAGTTCCACTGAACTCAACAGCTGGAATTTTCCTTTCTGTAAAGTTTTATAGCCATAAAACTAAGTGCAAGGTCTTTTTTTTCTGACATTTACTCAAAAACATCTTCTAAATGGAATGTTTTTCCCCACACTTTGGGCTGTTTTGGCTGGAAAAATGTCTGCATTAGAAAAACATAAAATAAATAAAATAAAAAGAGTGCAAAAAGGCAACCCCCCCCCCCCCCCCCCAAAAAAAAAAAAAAAAGCTAGCCAAGACCAGCTTCACATGGGTGGAATAGAGACACATATGCATCCGAAGTATGACCATGTAAAGCTGGCAGAAAGAAGCTGGCTAAAAATATGGACTAAAAACCCTGTGCATATAGGCCCTCGTTTACTTAGAAAATCAGGTTGTAAGTCTATGTTGCTTTCTTACCCGACTGCTTTTTTCCCCTGGTATTTATTATTATGTCGCATCCTGTTTGTCGCACGTGGGTTTTGTTGGTTTTGGTTTCCAACTCCTCTGAGTTGTCAGGAAAAAATCCACAACAATTCAACAAATTCGGGTTGGAAACCTTAATAAATATGTGGGAAAGCTCAGTGTCAGGATCCAGATACTGTGAGGATACTGGTGGTGGATCCTCTGTGTCAGTGGGGTGATGACGTGGGCCGTACCAGGGGAACGGAGTCTAAGGGGTTACTGGTTTTCACCAGAGCCCGCCGCAAAGCGGGATGGACTTGCTGCGGCAGGTAACCCCCAGGTCGTTCCACCCGATAGCGACTCAACCCCAACTGACAGCTGAGACAGGCGCGGTACAAGGGATTAGGCAAGAGCAAGGTCGGACGTAGCAGAAGGTCAGGGCAGGCAGCAAGGGTCGTAGTCAGGGGCAACGGCAGAGGGTCTGGAACACTGGCTAGGGACATACAAGGAAACGCTTTCACTGGCACAAGGCAACAAGATCCGGCGATGCTGGGAAGGGGAAGTGAGGTATTATAGGCATGGACACAGGTGTGAGCACTAATTGGACCAGGCGCCAATCAGTGGCACACTGGCCCTTTAAATCGCAGAGAGCCAGCGCGCGCGTGCCCTAGGGAGCAGGGCCACGCGCGCCGGGACTGAGCCGTCAGGGAACAGGACGGGTAAGGAGACTGGGATGCGAGCCGCGAGCGGGCACGTCTCGCTACGTGGGTCGCATCCCCACCGGTGACATTAATGCAGCGCTCGCGGTCAGCGGGTCTGACCGGGGCGATGCGAGAAGGTGAACGCCGCGAGCGCTCCGGGGAGGAGCGGGGACCCGGAGTGCTTGGCGTAACACTCAGAAATGTCGGGTTACGCCCCTTTTTCGGGTTTGGGAGAATCCACATCGGGTCCGTCGGGAAAAAATGTTGCATTGTGTCGCAGACTGGCACACGATGTCTGCGACAGACAATGATGCGCCAAAAAAACCCGACAAAACAAGTCGGGTTTAGAATAATAAATGAGGGCCATTATCTTTCATTGTAGATTCGATCCCTAAGGGAGTGTTCGCACTGTGGAATTCCGCAAAGTGAACATTACCGTCATTGCGAGACCCGTTCACACTTTGGAATTTCAGCGGTGGACAATTCTGCCGCTGAAATTGTTCCGCACAGAGAAAGAACCTGTTCATTCCTTGCGCGGAGGTCCGTGAGCACTGCATAGCCGTCAATGGTGACAGCGCAGTGCCGCGCGGTCCTACTCCCGAAGTAGTTTGGGCGGCGGCCACCTGACGGAATCTCCGTTCGCTGAATTCAGTGAGCGGAGATTCCGCAGTGTGAACATACCCTTAGACCACTCAAATTTCGTTCTGCAAAGCTGGCCCGGATATTGTGCGGAATGTGTGCGGAATTTATGTGGAATTTCTGTGCGTTCAACACACAGACCCTGGCCAAAATGTAATACATTGGGGGCTCTACACTTTATTCCGCAAAAACTATTGTCAGGTTCAATGTTTTTGTAGAATCTACAATTTACATAGCAGAAATTCCGCCGTTTGGGACAGCAAAATCCCCATTCAGCACAATGTGCAGTAAATTGCTGCATTTTTCCAACAGATTCCGCTTGGAAATCCCGTTGTGTGAACAGAGCTTTACGGCTTTACAGCATTTTGTTGCAGATTTACAGGAGATCGGTTGTGAAATCAGTGGGAGATTGGAGCAGAAAAATCCAGTGTGGATCTAAACTAAATGTTCTTGGACATGGCATTATTTGGGTATGGTAACCAAATGGACGGGGAATGTTAATGGAAAGTCCGTATTATGCCTTGTTCACACAGCTAAATAGTTTTCCATAAGATTCTGCTGCACCGTGCACACAGCCGAATTTCCATGGAGGAACCATCTGCCACAGAAATTCCAATTCTGGCACATGTGACTTTTTTGCGACAATTTTAAGCAAAAAAAAAACCTACTAAATGCTTTGCGAATACGCATGCGAATCCTGGCCCGTCACTCACTATGTTCCGCTGCAGCCTGTGTCTCAGCTCCAGCGCGCACGTCCCCGTCTCCTAGGGCGTGCGTGCCGGAGCTCTGAAATTTAAAGGGCCAGTACGCCCATAATTACTGTTTGCACCCGACACTACATTATAAGTCCCTGCACCTCCCACACTTCCCTGACGGATCTTCAGTGCCCCTAGCCTGAGATTAAGTGACCCTTTAGCCTGTTAGCCTTTTCCGTGTATCCAGACCTTCCGTTGTGCTATTAGACTCCGCACCTTTGCCACCTGCCTTGACCTTCTGCTACGTTTGACTGCGCTACTGCCTTATCCTTTGGTACCTGGCATTGCCCAGCTACCTGTGTGGTCGAGCCGTGTTGGAGGTAGCGACCTGGGTGTCACCTGCTGCAGCAAGCTCATCCTGCCTTGCAGCGGGGTCTGGGGAAGACCAGCGGCACCTCAGACTCCGCTCCCCGATACGGTCCGAGTCATCAGCCACACAGGTTAGAGGATCCACATCCAGCTCCGTTACAAGATCCTGTCCAATGGGATCAGGAAACCATTATTAAACGTTTCAATCCAATTCTTGGCTGTCAATATACAGCCCATTGGCTCATTCATGGAACTATCCTGCCATATGCAAGAAGCCTCGCAGCATTTATTATCAATCGCAGAATAGTTAATAATAATAATTCCTTTATTTATATAGCACCGGCATATTTCATAGCGCTGTACAGAGCTTGTCATCACTTAAATTGGTCCCTGTGCCCATTGGGGCTCACAATCTAAATTCACCGTATATTTTGGAGTGTGAAAGAAAACCAGAGGACCTGAGGGAAACCCACAAAAACACGGAGAGAACATACAAACTCATTGCAGATGTTTTCCTTGGTCTGATTTAAAGGGGTACTCCGGTGGAAAACTTTTGCCAGAAAGTTGAACAGATTTGTAAATTACTTTTATTAAAAAATCTTAATCCTTCCAGTACTTATCAGCTGCTGAATACTACAGAGGAAATTCTTTTCTTTTTGGAACACAGTGCTCTCTGTGGACATCACAAGCGCAGGGCTCTCTGCTGACATCTCTGCCCATTTTAGGAACTGTCCAGAGCAGCATATGTTTGCTAATGGGATTTTCTCCTACTCTGGACAGTTCCTAAAATGGACAGAGATGTCAGCAGAGAGCACTGTGCTCATGATGTCAGCAAGAGAGCTGTGTTCCAAAAAGAAAATAATTTCCTCTGTAGTATTCAGCAGCTAATAAGTACTGGAAGGATTAAGATTTTTTAATAGAAGTAATTTACAAATTTGTTTAACTTTCTGGCACCAGTTGTTAAAAAAAAAAAAAAAGTTTTCCACCGGAGTACTACTTTAAACTCAAGACCCCAGTGCTGCAGGGGAACAGTGCTAACCACTGAGCTGTTCTGTGATTTCTTTTGGTAGTCCAACGTCGGATGTTCCCCTTGTAAAAAGTGCAATATGGCGTCTTTTAGAGATGAGCGAACTTACAGTAAATTCGATTCGTCATGAACTTCTCGGCTCGGCAGTTGATGACTTTTCCTGCATAAATGAGTTCAGCTTTCAGGTGCTCCGGTGGGCTGGAAAAGGTGGATACATTCCTAGGAAAGAGTCTCCTAGGAATGTATCGCCCTTTTCCAGCCCACCGGAGCACCTGAAAGCTGAACTCATTTATGCAGAATAAATATCAACTGCCGAGCCGAGAAGTTCGTGACGAATCGAATTTACTGTAAGTTCGCTCATCTCTAGCGTCTTTCTTTGGCACTTTTGCTCCGAGCACCTTTTGAGGAAAGACTTACTTCACACTGGTAATTTCCATAATGATTTCTGTGAGATTTGGTACCATTTCGTTTCATTTAGATCAGGATACATTGCTTTTTGGTAGCAATTCGTAATGACACATTACTCCAAAGTCCATTAAAGGCGCAGTGACGTGGGATTTTAATAGCACCTTTAAGCACTTCAATTCACTCTTATTTTATGTACAATAAAAGTTAAAGGGGTACTCCGCTGCTCAGCGTTTGAAACAAACTGTTTCCGAACGCTGGAGCCGGCGCCGGGAACTCGTGACGTCATAGCCCTGCCCACTCATGATGTCATGCCCCCGCCCCCTCAATGCAAGTCTATGGGAGGGGGCGTGACGGCTGTCACGCCCCCTCCCATAGACTTGCATTGAGGGTGCGGGGCGTGACGTCATGAGGGGACGGGCTATGGCGTCACAAGCTCCAGCTTTCAGAACAGTTTGTTCCAAACGCTGAGCAATGGGGTACCTCTTTAAGTTTAACAATTGTATATAGAGTTTTTGCTTCGCCCGGCGTTGCGACTTTGGGGTAATTGTTTATATACCGTAACAGAGCTTTGCCATACAGGGCCCATGCGCCCCAGCAGAGGACAAAATAAGTGAATATGTGGCAGATCATTTGTCGTTGGGGTTTATTATTTTTTATTACTTTATTTATATAACCCATTAAATAGTCATCGCCTATTCAACAAACTTTTCACGATAAGCTACCATGTGAGAACATGAAAAATAGCACTATATCTGGCCATTATATTACTTGCATGTGACATATTTCATCTAAAACACTAGTTTTAGTGTTGAGCGCAAATATTCGAAATGCAAATTTTTACCACGAATATCGGCACTTTGCGATTTCGGGAATATTTAGAATATAGTGATATATATTCGTAATGACAAATATTTATGTATCTTTTTTAATGGGAATTTATGCGAATATTTATGCGAATATCGGCACTTCCATACTGGACACTGATCCCTTCTAGAGATGAGCGAACTTACAGTAAATTCGATTCGTCACGAACTTCTCGGCTCGGCAGTTGATGCCTTTTCCTGCATAAATTAGTTCAGCTTTCAGGTGCTCCGGTGGGCTGGAAAAGGTGGATACAGTCCTAGGAGACTCTTTCCTAGGAATGTATCCACCTTTTCCAGCCCACCGGAGCACCTGAAAGCTGAACTAATTTACGCAGGATAAGTCATCAACTGCCGAGCCGAGAAGTTCGTGACGAATCGAATTTACTGTTAGTTTGCTCATCTCTAATCCCTTCTTTTAGGTGAAAGATATAATTGCGCACAATGCGAATTTCATTACAAATTTCCTCATGAAAAAAAAAAAAGAGAACGAACACAGCGAATATGCGAATTTCGCGAACATAGGATGAATATTCGTCCATATATTCACGAAATATCGTGAACTCGAATATGGCCTCTGCACTAGTCTCTTTGTCTCTCCCTCCTCTGTCTCTTGCTAACTTTCCACATCCCTCTCCATAGACTTCGATGGGAAGCTGTAACCTGATCCCTCAGTGAGCTGAAAAGTAGCCTTTTGCAGTTTTTGAAGAGTGAAAGCATTTAGGGGGAAGGTAGAAGGAGGTGATAGAACTCATGTGGAAAACGAAGCACTTTTCTTATATTTGTTTGTACTACAGATCTATGCAAAGTTTTTAGAAAAGTTAGTGATCCCAGCCGCACTCTGACTACACCTCTCACATACACCAGTACACTATTTCACAAGAGGTAAAAGTCCCTTTGTATACTGAGCGCAGTCATCGTCTGACCATGTAAGACAAGCTCAGATTACTGACCCGGCATGTATGTTTACTCTGCAAGGAAAAATGTACAAAGTGATTTAAAGTTGTTTTCTTAAAAGAACCGTTTGACTATTTTGCTAAGTTGGATTAAACTGAAAAGTCCTATGAATCGGACACATGATATCACTTAGATACATAATACAATTCATTAGGAGGCATTCCTAAACACCAACTATGGAGGCAACTTCTTCTCTTTTTTTGTATCACCAAAAATGGAGGAACGCCCTTCTAGTCGGGACACAATATTCCACTGCCCAGGGGTCTGCGTCCTGTAACGCTGGTTATGTGAACATCATAGGTCAACCTATTGGTCTGTATTTATACAAGGAAAACTAAGCAATAAATCAAAGCTAGTCCATTATTTTTAATAGACATTTACAGTTCTCAAGAGCATACAGTGTTCCCTCAACATACGATGGGAATCCGTTCCAAATGGACCATCGTTTGTTGAAACCATCGTATGTTGAGGGATCCGTGCAATGTAAAGTATAGTAAAAATTAGTTCAGCTTTCAGGTGCTCCGGTGGGCTGTAAAAGGTGGATACAGTCCTAGGAGACTCTTTCCTAGGAATGTATCCACCTTTTCCAGCCCACCGGAGCACCTGAAAGCTGAACTAATTTATGCAGGATAAGTCATCAACTGCCGAGCCGAGAAGTTCGTGACGAATCGAATTTACTGTAAGTTCGCTCATCTCTAATTACAGCAGCTGAAAAGTACTGGAAGGATTAGGATTTTTTTATAGAATGTATAGAATTTAATAGATTTTTTAATAGTAGTAATTTACAAATCTAGTAGGGTAACAAAGAAGTGTATGTGCAGTCACCGCTCAGCGGAGGTCAATGGGTCCTGGGGTCCAGATCACGGGGCGCTGGGTCACAGAACAGGCGGGTGTTGATAGCGCTCGGAGGCAATGCTGGCAGTTTTGCACATAGGTGTGTGCTTCTTCCTGGCAGGTGTGTGCTACTTATTGATACTTTATCTGTAGTACATGCACCCCGCAGGAGGTATTGACTCAGGTCGCCGGGACTGAACTCTGCATCGTATACAGGTGAAGTTGCCTCTTAGTGTGTCCTCCCCTTTCTGTCTCGCATACCTGTAATTTACAAATCTGTTTAACTTTCTGCACCAGTTGATTTAAAAAATTTTTTTTTTTTCCTGTGGAGTACCCCTTTAATACAGAGGGCAAAATTTGGCTATATACATTGAGGGACAGTGACAGGAGTGGTGGTCGGGGGATCGCTATATATTTCCAGGTACCTTTCATATGTAGCTACCCGGTTTCACAAAGCACATATCTCATCCAGGGAAAGCTGGGTGAAATATGAGGAATCCAGGAGTATTTTACAGTGTGAAATCCCTAGCAGACCATAACTAGGAACCTTTGGTAAAGTCTGTTTTTGGGCCTGATATTTATAGAATGCAGGCAGGTTGGTAGTAGGGTTTATCATTCCCTTCCTGCCCAGTCCAGGTTTTCAGTGAGGCCCAAATGTACCATCTCATGTGCTGACTTTGTGTATCCTTTGCTGTGCCATACCCTCCTTGCACAGTGATCACAAGTCCGACTTCTGACCTTACACGACCATTGCATGCCAGCTCTTACATATAGGCAAAAAATGGGGCTAAATGGGCCAAACATGATATGAACAGAATCTTCAGAGATTGTGTGGTGGTCCTCAGGATTTGTAGTGTAGGGGTGTTAGAATAGTATTACAGGGTCTGGTGGTATTAACCCTTGGCTGTCGTGACGCCAGGGTGGGGTTTGCTTAATAGTAATGCTCCTGCTGCCAACCGTCCCACAAACGACAGGGATAATAAACGGAATGTCCACAGCAGATTTTATGTATATGTATATTTATATACATATATGAATTATATAAATATGTATATTTATGATATAAGTAACTGGAAAACTTTACTTTAACTGAAATGCAACAGTCTTTACAATTATGCAGTCTTTCAGAGAGAACCGGGATGCAGGTTCCTCACAGGTTTTGCTGGGACTTGAAATGATGAGCTTTTTTATGCAGGCCCCAGTGCTACTAATTATAAGATTGATGCTGTATAGTAGTCACACAGGATTTGATAGGTTGAGCTTGATAAGTCACAGTTTTAGTGGCTGCTGGTTCTTTCAGGCTTTGGCCTAGATGAATTGAATAACGTTATGCTGATTTGCGGATTGCGCTTGCTTGATAGTTCAGCAGGAACTAAGAGAGCGAATTTAGTGGCTAAACCCTTTATTTAATAATGGGCTGGACTAAGCTGATTGGTCAGCAAACCTGTAAGTCCTGAACCCAGGAACTCTGGGTACATCACATCACCCAGTAAGGTCCTTAAGCAATTATACATCACACCTGTACATCACATGACCCGGGAAAGGTCCTATACATTTATATTTCCTATACATTAAACAATATATCAACATAATTTATATGAGGTGACCAGGGGTAAGCCCTGCAGGAGAGCCCTATGGAAATGGAGGGACTCTGGCTGAGGGGACTTTAGACAGGGACAGGACCAGGTCCTGTACTGGGACACCACAATTGTCTTCTCAAACAGATGGAGTAGCAAAAGTCACCATTCATAGAAACTCAGTAGAGTTTACCATGTGCTATTAGTGATGTTTATCCCATAACAACAATTTTATTGAGTCTTGTCATGTTTTCGGCTCAATTGATCCACAGAAAGTGTTCAAACAACCAACTTTGTGTGACTGCTGCCGATATGAATTAAGATGTACAGTACAGAGAGCATGTAAAGGGTCTTCCGATTTCAGTGTTTTCCAACATGTTATTTAGGTTCACTCAATAGAAATCCAGAAGCTTAAAGGGGTACTCCGCCCCTAGACATCTTATCCACTATCCAAAGTATAGGGGATAAGATGTCTGATCGCGGTTGTCCCACCGCTGGGTACCTCCGTGATCTCTCCTGCTGTACCCCATGTCATCTGCTGCATGGAGCGAAGTTCGCTCCGTGCCTGATGACAGGCGATACAGGGGCCGGAGTATCATGACGTCACAACCCCACCCCTTTGTGGCATCACGACCCACCCCTCTCATGACATCACACTGTCCCGCCCCCTTAATACAAGTCTATGGGAGTGGGCGTGGGGACCCGTGCGATCCCCTGCTGGGAGCTTCCGTGTTTGTGACGTCATGCCCCCTCCATTCATGTCTATGGGAGGGGGCGTGACGGCTACTACGTAGCCGTCACGCCTCCTCCCATAGACATGAATGGAGGGGGAGTGGCGGTTGTAGTCGCCAGTCATCCCACACGGAGCGGAGTTCACTCCATGCACCGGATGACTGGGGTGCCGCAGTGGAGAGCGCGGGACCCCCGCGATTAGACGTCTTATCCCCTATCCTTTCGATAGGGGATAAGATGCTTTCCGGCAGAGTACCCCTTTAATATGAATTGCTTACTGCTAAACAGGTTGGGTTGTAGGTTTGGCTTAGTCTGGTTTTGTAGATCAAAAGGATGGAGCAAGAAAGCTTCTGTTGTGTAAGGTTGGTTTCCCATTACGGAATCTCATAGACTGGAATGTTTTTCGCAAGGTATTCTGCCGGAAAAAGGAACGGCAGATGAATTTCCATGGTGGAAAGCTCCACCACTGAAATACCGTTGTGTGCTTTGGAATCCTATTGACAGCAATGGGATTCTGCTGCATTTTTAGGGTAGGATCACACGTAGTGTGACGTTGCGGGCGCGCTACTGACCATCCCTAGAGTGTGCCACCAGCTGTGTCCGTGTATTCTACTGGAAGCAGCAATACGCCGCTACAAGCAGACACAGAGGGAGTTGCAAGTAGCGCCTGCGCAGTGTACTCCAGACATCACAACCGTTCCCCCTGCTCCTTGTGCTAGGCTGAGAGCGGCCGCAATGTCTGGAGTACACTGCGCAGGCGCGACTTGCAACTCCCTCTGTGTCTGCTCGTAGTGGCAGATTGCTGCTGCAAGTAGGACACAGGGGGAGAACAGCTGGAGACACACTCTAGGGATGGGCACTAGCGCATCCGCAGGATCAAATACGCAGCGGATGCACTACGTATGACCCTACCCTTATAGTTGTTGTAAAGTCCTGGAAGAACGCCTGCCCATGGCTTGTGTTTGGTATTGCACCTAAAGTCTAGAAAAGTCAATGGTACTTAGTTGCACTACCTCACACAACCTTTCGGACAGGTGTGACGCTGTTTTCGGAAGAAAGCAGAAATGTTTTTCCTGTCCAATAGTGTTGAGCGGCATAGGCCATATTCGAATTCGCGATATTTTGCGAATATATGGACGAATATTTGTCATATATTCGCTAAATTCACATATTCGTAATATTCGCATTTTATTTTCGCATATGCGAAACTTCGCGTATGCGAAAATTAGCATATACAAAAATTAGCATATGCGAAAATTCGCACGCCAGTCTCACACAGTAGTATTAGAGCCTTCTTTACACCACACAAGCTGGAAGCAGAGAGGGATGATCACTGTGATGTGTACTGAGAAAAAAAAAAATTAACGAATATTCGTAATTACGAATATATAGTGCTATATTCGCGAATAAAATTTGCATTGCGAATATTCGCGAGCAACACTACTGTCCAACCCCATTAACACATTGAATGCTGGTTTAGGCCATCCAATCACACTTTTTACCGTGCGGTGTTATAATGTTAGGTCACGTAAGGGTTTGGAAGGAGCAGAGAGCAGATGGGGAAAGACAAGTAAATCTCTGTTTGTTTTTCTTTTCTGAGCCCTAATCTCATTAGCAGATTCCTGAGAATGCAGACGCCCCACAGGCGACATACATGTTAACCCTGCGCCATCCAGCACTATTTGTCCTTCTACGACAAGGACAAATAGTCTGTTGATCATATTTCTGATCAATCGATGTAAAGCCTATGGGGGAGATTCATCAAAACTTGTATGGTACCACGGGTGGTGTAGGGAATACCTTATCACTTCGTGACGCCAGGGCACCGTTAGCCTGTACACAGTCCCAGATTGGAGACAGATTCTCCTGGGCCAGACACGGGGAACGAAAGAACACACGGACGTCAGGTTATGGATAACTGTTTTAACTGAGCAGGGTGCAGACGGTATTACACATGAACAGTATGTTGCGGAGTGAAGAGGATGCAGTGTAACCCCTTGGGAGCCCTGTTGCCTTGCTGGGACTTCTGATTCTTTCACCCAATAGATTGATACTGACTTGAGAAAGGATTGAAGATTGATCCAGGTAGCTAGGGTTCTGACAAGGTCCTGTAGCTTTCTCCACCAGGACATGAACTTCCACCGAGCGGGTGATCCTTGCAGAATGACCGGATAAGATAGATTTGTTCTGGGCTTTCCCTTAGAGCTTCTCCACCTCACACCTTTACCACACTTGTGTTCTGCCCTCCACAGTGACTAGCACTGAACTGGGGCAACTCCTCCCCCTACTACACTATATGGCCAAGAATTTAGGGGTTCCCATTGGGCATACGGGGTCACATGAGCTTGCACTGCTCCACTCTTAAAAGGTACAAAACATATTAAAATAACATACATAGAAATAACATGATATTTAAGAAAATATATGAAACTTTTGGTAAAGAGCTAGAACAGTACTCTGCTGGAAAACATTTTCTATTAAATCAACTGGTGCCAGAAAGTTAAACAGATTTGTAAATTACTTCTATTTAAAATTCTTAATCCTTCCAGTACTTATCAGCTGCTGTATGCTCCAGAGGAAGTTCTTTTCTTTTTGAATTTCCTTTCTGCCGGTGTCCATGAAAGGAAAGCAAATCCCCATCTCTTTTGCTCTGGACAGTTCCTGATATTGACAGAGGTGTCAGCAGAGAGCACAGTAGTCAGGCAGAAAGTATGCAGCCGCTGATGAGTACTGGAAGGATTAATATTTTTTAATAGAAGCAATTTACCAATCTGTTTAATTTTCTGGCACCAGTTGATTTAAAAAATTTTTTTTCCAGCAGAGTACCCCTTTAAAGGGGTAGTCCAGTGGTGAAAAACTTATCCCCTATCCTAAGGATAGGGGATAAGTTTGAGATCGCGGGGGGTCCGACCGCTGTGGCCCCCTGCGATCTCTCTGTACGGGGGCCAGGCTCTCCGGCCAGATAGCGGGTGTCGACCTCCGCACGAAGCGGCGGCCGACACGCCCCCTCAATACATCTCTATGGCAGAGCCGGAGATTCCCGAAGGCAGCGCTTCGGCTCTGCCTTAGAGTTGTATTGAGGGGGTGTGTCGGCCGCCGCTTCGTGCGGAGGTCGACACGCCCCCTTCCCGCGGGGTGTCAGGGCTCCGTACAGGAGATCGCAGGGGGCCCCAGCGGTCGGACCCCCCACAATCTCAAACTTATCCCCTATCCTTAGGATAGGGGATAAGTTGTTCACCACTGGATATCTCCTTTAAGCCAGTCAATGAGATGTGAGAGTTGTAAAGTAGACACTCGGTATAGAAGAAGGGAGAGATGAGCAGCTTCCAAAAACCTATGGCACAAGAACATGGCCTTTAAGATGAAAGAAAATCTCTGTCACCTGCCTTTTGGTTTGTTCATTGTAAGTCAGATTGGATACACAATGCCAGATAACACGTCTGATGTGTGGCACTCAGCCTCCTCACATTGGCCTCAGAATGAAGTGTGGCCCCAGCACAAAGGAAGAGGTAAGTGCTGGCTGGATACTTCTCAGGGCATCTACGGCTGGGTTCACACATGTCCAGTGATCCTGCATTATCCCTGATGGGAATGGATGCCAGATGCTACAAGCTAGATACTTTGCATCCAATGGCCCATCCATTGCTCCGCAGGCTTAAATGGGGCACAGTGCCGGACCTCTGGCTCATCCAATATATCCAGAGTGGATTTGCCAGATCAAAAAGCCTTAATGTAAGCATTTCTTGATGTGGCACCTGCAGGCCAGATGGCGAATATGCAAAAAAAAATAGAATAGTAATGGGAAGGCTCATTTGGTTTGCTAAATATAAGGGGACCAAGTCTGCCAATATATAAACATATACCCTAGGTCATTGGTCTTCAAACTGTGGCCCTCCAGATGTTACAAAACTACAATTCCCAGCATGCCCGGACAGCCGATGGCTGTCCGGGCATGCTGGGAGTTGTAGTTTTGCAACATCTGGAGGGCCACAGTTTGAAGATCGCTGCCCTAGGTGATGGAAAAGTGAAGAAAGAAATTGAAAAAATTGGCGCTCAGGTCTCTCTTGGATATATGTACACACATATATATATATATATATATATATATATATATATAGTGGTGTAAAAGTATCAATTATATGAAACAGATTTTAGTACATATAAAACCATGTACAGTGTTAGAGCAGAGAGCAAACAAAATCAGCACGCTTAAGTTGAGTAAGCGAGGATTACCCAGCGCTGGAAGCAGTGCAAAGCACTTTCCCGTCTACAGTAAGTTACCTTACAGGACGGTGCATAGCACCAAACCATTTACTTTACCTTACAGGACGGTGCATAGCACAAAACCATTTACTTTACCTTACAGGATGGTGCATAGCACCAAACCATCTACTTTACCTTACAGGATGGTGCATAGCACCAAACCAGCTACTTTACCTTGCAGGACGGTGCATAGCACCAAACCATCTACTTTACCTTACAGGACGGTGCATAGCACCAAACCATCTACTTTACCTTGCAGGACGGTGCATAGCACCAAAACATTTATTTCTCCCCACCAACGGATAGCGCCAAACCAATAATCTTTCCTCACAGGATGAGCATTATTTGGAGTACTTGTGTGGTGTTGGGTGATGGTAATGCGCAAATTAACCTTTTCGTGACACCAGGGCACAGTTAGCCTATACACCGTCCAAGGTTGAGCCAGCTTCTCCTGGGCCAGGCATGGGGCAATGCATACTCCGATGCAAGGTTACGGATAAACTACCTTTAATGAGACAGGATAGATTGTAAAATCCGTCACAGCTCAGATTGGCACATAGGGAAATGCAGGGTAAACCCTGGAAGCTTATCGGCTTGCTGGGACTTGTAGTTGATTGTGCTGTATATGGTTGAGTTGCTGGATGGCAACCCACGCTGACTTTAGTGACTGGAATGACTGACATGTATGACTGACTTCTATGACTGCTTTAGATGACTGACTTGGATCCCCAGGACTTTAGTGCTTACCACTAGGCTTTGATGTTGGCCCGGGTGCAGGGGATTGGCTTTAGAAGATGGTTGCAGGATTAGACTTGTGGCCTCCTCAGGACACCTCACACTCTCTCCTCAGACTTTCTCCAAACTGTACCTCAGCTAAACACTGAACTCCAACCACACTATATATGGGGCAGATTTGGTGGACACCCATTGGGCTGACAAGTCACATGGTTTACCTCATGCACACTCCCCTAACAACAGGTTTTAACAGGCTTAAAGCAACAGGTACATAGAAAATGCCAATACATTAACAATAGCATAACTGTTACGCCTAGCGCTCCGGGTCCCCGATCCTCCCCGGAGCGCTCACGGCGTCTTTCTCCCTGCAGCGCCCCGGTCAGTCCCGCTGACCGGGAGCGCTGCACTGTCATGGCCGTCGGGGATGCGATTCGCACAGCGGGACGCGCCCGCTCGCGAGTCGCATCCCAGGTCACTTACCCGTCCCGGTCCCCTGCTGTCATGTGCTGGCGCGCGCGGCTCCGCTCTCTAGGGCGCGCGCGCGCCAGCTCTCTGAGACTTAAAGGGCCAGTGCACCAATGATTGGTGCCTGGCCCAATTAGCTTAATTGGCTTCCACCTGCTCCCTGGCTATATCTGATCTCCTCCCTTGCACTCCCTTGCCGGATCTTGTTGCCTTGTGCCAGTGAAAGCGTTTAGTGTGTCCAAAGCCTGTGTACCTGAACTTCTGCTATCCATCCTGACTACGAACCTTGCCGCCTGCCCCCGACCTTCTGCTACGTCTGACCTTGCCTCTGCCTAGTCCTTCTGTCCCACGCCTTCTCAGCAGTCAGCGAGGTTGAGCCGTTGCTAGTGGATACGACCTGGTTGCTACTGCCGCAGCAAGACCATCCCGCTTTGCGGCGGGCTCTGGTGAAAACCAGTAGCCTCTTAGAACCGGTCCACTAGCACGGTCCACGCCAATCCCTCGCTGACACAGCGGATCCACAACCCGTAAGCCGAATCGTGACAGTAGATCCGGCCATGGATCCCGCTGAGGTGCCGCTGCCAAGTCTCGCTGATCTTCCCACGGTGGTCGCTCAGCAATCGCAGCAGATTGCCCAACAAGGACAGCAGCTGTCGCAGTTGACCGCCACGTTACAGCAACTTCTGCCTCTGCTACAGCAGCAACCATCTCCTCCGCCAGCTCCTGCACCTCCTCCGCAGCGAGTGGCCGCTCCTAGCCTCCGCTTGTCCCTGCCGGACAAATTTGATGGGGACTCTAAACTCTGCCGTGGATTTTTGTCTCAGTGTTCCCTGCATATGGAGATGTTGTCGGACTTGTTTCCTTCAGAACGGTCTAAGGTGGCGTTCGTAGTAAGCCTTCTTTCAGGAAAGGCCTTGTCTTGGGCCACACCGCTCTGGGACCGCAATGATCCTGCCACAGCCTCAGTCCAGGCCTTCTTCGCTGAACTCCGGAGTGTCTTCGAGGAGCCAGCCCGAGCTTCTTCTGCCGAGACTGCCCTGTTGAACCTGGTCCAGGGTAATTCTTCAGTGGGCGAGTACGCCATCCAATTTCGTACTCTTGCTTCCGAGTTATCATGGAATAACGAGGCTCTCTGCGCGACCTTTAAAAAAGGCCTATCCAGTCGCATCAAGGATGTGCTGGCCGCACGAGAGATTCCTGCCAACCTGCAAGAACTCATCCATTTAGCTACCCGCATTGACATGCGTTTTTCTGAGCGACACCAAGAGCTCCGCCAGGAAAAAGACTTAGATCTCTGGGCACCTCTCCCACAGTATCTGTTGCAATCTACGCCTGGGCCTCCCGCCGAGGAGGCCATGCAAGTGGATAGGTCTCGCCTGACCCAGGAAGAGAGGAATCGCCGTAGGGAAGAAAATCTCTGTCTTTACTGTGCCAGTACCGAGCATTTCTTGGTGGATTGCCCTATCCGTCCTCCACGCACGCACCCAGCTCACGTCGGTGTGGCGTCTCTTGGTTCCAAGTCTGCTCCTCCACGTCTCACGGTGCCCGTGCGGATTTCTCCTTCAGCCAACTCCTCCCTCTCAGCCGTGGCCTGCTTGGACTCCGGTGCCTCTGGAAATTTTATTTTGGAGTCGTTTGTTAATAAATTCCGCATCCCGGTGACCCGTCTCGTCAAGCCGCTCTACATTTCCGCGGTCAACGGAGCCAGATTGGACTGCACCGTGCGTTACCGCACAGAACCCCTCCTGATGTCTATTGGACCCCACCTCGAGAGGATTGAGTTCTTCGTTCTCCCCGGCTGTACCACTGAGGTCCTCCTCGGTCTGCCATGGCTCCGGCTTCATTCTCCCACCCTTGATTGGACCACCGGGGAGATCAGGAACTGGGACTCTGCCTGCCACAGGAAGTGCCTCTCCCCCCCTCCCAGTCCCGTCAGGCAAACCTCTGTGCCTCCTCATGGCCCCCGTCCTTGTGTCTCCCTGCCCCGTGCCAAGCTTCACCCTCTGCCCTCCCTCCCCATTCCAACTCCTGCTGTACTGCCTGCCGTTGAGGAAACCCTCCATTCTTTCCCGGTGTCCTCATCCCAGGGGAGGCAGTTACCGGACAAAAAAAAGGGGAGACCTAAGGGGGGGGGTACTGTTACGCCTAGCGCTCCGGGTCCCCGATCCTCCCCGGAGCGCTCACGGCGTCTTTCTCCCTGCAGCGCCCCGGTCAGTCCCGCTGACCGGGAGCGCTGCACTGTCATGGCCGTCGGGGATGCGATTCGCACAGCGGGACGCGCCCGCTCGCGAGTCGCATCCCAGGTCACTTACCCGTCCCGGTCCCCTGCTGTCATGTGCTGGCGCGCGCGGCTCCGCTCTCTAGGGCGCGCGCGCGCCAGCTCTCTGAGACTTAAAGGGCCAGTGCACCAATGATTGGTGCCTGGCCCAATTAGCTTAATTGGCTTCCACCTGCTCCCTGGCTATATCTGATCTCCTCCCTTGCACTCCCTTGCCGGATCTTGTTGCCTTGTGCCAGTGAAAGCGTTTAGTGTGTCCAAAGCCTGTGTACCTGAACTTCTGCTATCCATCCTGACTACGAACCTTGCCGCCTGCCCCCGACCTTCTGCTACGTCTGACCTTGCCTCTGCCTAGTCCTTCTGTCCCACGCCTTCTCAGCAGTCAGCGAGGTTGAGCCGTTGCTAGTGGATACGACCTGGTTGCTACTGCCGCAGCAAGACCATCCCGCTTTGCGGCGGGCTCTGGTGAAAACCAGTAGCCTCTTAGAACCGGTCCACTAGCACGGTCCACGCCAATCCCTCGCTGACACAGCGGATCCACAACCCGTAAGCCGAATCGTGACAATAACATTGGATTATATTGAGTCCTGAGTAGTGGGGGCCCAAGACGGACACTGAAGGCAACATCTGCCACACAGGATGGGCATTATGCTATATTCTGTACTGGGTCACCACACTTGGACTACCCCTACCTCCGTTCATACTGTTTGAACAACTATCATTGACATTATTTTTTGCACATGTGCACTATCTATGTTTTTGCTGGAAAGATTATTTCTGTGTATTCTTTCAATCTAAGAAACTCTGCATCAGGCTATGATCGGAAACCATTATTCAGTTTAGCATGTATATTGCATTTGATTGCTATATTATCTAAGACATTCTCAAAACATGTGGGCGCTAGGACCGCTGAGGTATGTTCCTTCTCATACACAGCAATGCATTACATGCAGAGTCCGCGGAAAGAATAAACATGTACATTCTTTTTGTGGACAAAGGAATATGAATTTCTGCCCTAGATATTTCCGGAGCTGAAATTCTGCTACGTGAACAGCACAGCAGATTCCCATTGAATTCAACAGGACTCTGCTGCTGTGGAATCTCCCCTGTGAACATAGCCTTAAAATGTTTACTGTGCTAACAAGCAACCACAAGGGCCCTTTGGTGTGCATTAAAGGGGTTCTCCACCATAAGGTGATTTCAGTACGTACCTGGCAGACAGTAATGGACATGCTTAGGAAGGATCTGCACTTGTCTTGGGGCTAAATGGCTATGTCATGAAATTACCATAACACTGTTACTAGCTTTTTGTAAACTAGTATTTCCTGTTTGACTTATGTTTTTTTTTACTACAAATCCTACAATGCCATTTTCCTCCCTCCCACATCAGCCACCCCACCAATTGAAACAAAAGACCTGTGGTTTTCAATCAGGGTGCCTACAGCTGTTGCATTAGTTGCATATTGATCCCTACACCCATTGAAGCAGACAGGCTCCCTGTCATCAGCTGACTAGTGATGTCAGGTCTCGGCCGCATTGCAAGCTGGAAAAAATCTGAGACAACAGTCATTTTGTATGCTGGTAAAATAAATATTGGGGTGAAAATCACTGAAGAATTGTGAGAAAACCGTCACACACAGGTACAGACACTATATTATGAACTACACTAACTTTACAGCCCCTGTAGCATAGTCAAATAAAATAAATTCCTGGAATACCCCTTTAAAGGGGTGGAAAACTTTTTTTTTAAATCAACTGGTGCCAGAAAGTTAAACAGATTTGTAAATGAATTCTATAAAAAATTCTATAAAAAAAAAACATAATCCTTTCAGTACTTATTAGCTGCTGAATACTACAGAGGAAATTATTTTCTTTTTGGAACACAGAGCTCACTACTGAATCACAAACAGAGCTCTCTGCTGACATCATGACCACAGTGCTCTCTGCTGACATCTCTGTCCATTTTAAGAACTGTCCAGAGTAGGAGAAAATCCCCATAGAAAGCATATACTGCTCTGTACAGTTCCTAAAATGGACAGAGATGTCAGCAGAGAGCACTGTGTTCGTGATGTCAGCAGAGAGCTCTGTGTTCCAAAAAGAAAAGAATTTCCTCTGTAGTATTCAGCAGCTAAGGCTGGGTCCACATCACGTTTTGTCCCATACGGGACTGCATACGGCAGGGGGAGCTGAAAACTTGCGGTCCCGTATGTAATTCATTTCAATGAGCTGATCGGAGTGAAGCGCTGACTCTGATCGGCTCATTTTTGCCCCGTATGCGGTTACCCACCGGACCTAAAATCGTAGTCGACCACGATTTTAGTTGCGGTAGGAAAATCGCATACGGGGAAAAAATGAGCCGACCGGAGTCAGCGCTTCACTCCGATCAGCTCATTGAAATGAATTACATACGGGACCGCAAGTTTTCAGCTGCCCCTGCCGTATGCGGTCCCGTATGGGACAAAACGCGATGTGAACCCAGCCTAATAAGTACTGGAAGGATTAAGATTTTTTTGATTGAAGTAATTTACAAATCTGTTTAACTTTCTGGCACCAGTTGATTTAAAAAAAAAATAAGTTTTCCACCGGAGTACCCCTTTAACACTATTGTAGACTGATCATTGTACATATCCAAGAGAGAATTGAGTGCCAATTTTCTAAATGTCTTTATTCAGATGATAAATATGCCAGATGAATGGGAACGAGGCCTAATACAAGCACTTAATAGGGACATCTGTGGCAGGCATTATACTATTTTTCATGCTTTTTTCAATAAGCAGATAGATATTAGAGCCTACCAGTAATACCATGTGCCCCTTATTCTATCTCCAGAATACCAATAGGATATACAAGGTTACAGTTCAACCTATCTGGGTGATCACCAGCCAATCCCCGTAGACATCGGATCTCTTGGAATCCTTTTGGCCTCTAAAATCTGATGTCCATGGCCAGCTGAAGTGCACTATGGCTTGTCCATGGCATCCTACTCTTGCTTGTACTAGCAATTCAGCTATTCACATAGGTGTTTGGTAGCTTTACTTATGTATCTGTGAAAACTGGGTACCATGTATGCAGGTATCGCTCTACATTAATCATTTTTGTCAGTGCATTTATGGTAGAGGGTGTGAGATGAAGGGCAGATGGCATTAACCCCTTGTATTTGTGACACCGTGGCGTGGTTTATCCTCAATACCACCCGAAGGTATACCGCTGGATCCTGGGCTAGGCACGGGGGCAATAATGACTCAGACGCCAAGTTACTGAGTGACAGATACAGTCTATACAGTTCAGCCAGGCCCACGGAGGTGACCAGTGACTTCAGAGACCTTAAGGGCTTGCTGGGACTTTCAGTAGATTTGGACAATTTTAGTGCAAGCCACTCTGACTTGACAATAGATGACTGTGACTGACTTGACTTGAGACTGACAATTCTGTGGTTGTGGCTTACTTCTAGAATTGTGGCTGCTGGACTGACTTGAGGCCTCCTATGGGCACCAGACACACTCTACGACTTGACTGCACTGCAACTCAGCAAAAAGAGAGCGTAGAGACTCCTCCCAGGGCTTTTGTTGGGGAGACTCTGGTGGGGTCCCATAGGTCACCCTTAAGTCACATGGTCACTGATACCTCTTGGGTTACACTCACATGACAACTCACATGAAAAACTGGGGATCACATGTTAACACCTCTTAAAGTAATAACACTTTCTATATGCATTATACAGTATAACACATGGCAAACAATATATACATAAGAGGACAGGTGTAAGGGGGCCAAGGGGCAACTGTAAGGAGGCTGCCTGACAGGGCAGCAAGGGTACAGGGGCACAAATCCCATATTGGGCCACCACAAACTCCCCCTTTTAAATACAGCTGTCCTCCACCCCAATCCTGGAGGGTGGATGACTGGAAGTGGCCTCTGGGTCCTGGTAATGACAGTTCCTGGGGCATTATTGTCGAATGTCCTTCACAGGTCTGAATATGAAAACATAACTGGGGACGAGTCCATGTAGCACTTTGTGAAAATATCCATACATGCTCCTTGATAATGGGACATAAACATGTGGGATTCATTACCCTTGTAACTGCATTCTTAACACAATTAAACATACTTAAACACATTTGTTGCGGATTGGGCTGCCGGAGGCCCTCTACCCAATGCCTTAGCTACTGGGGCCCCATGGCACTAGCTACTTCTCCCCAGAACTCTATACATGTTTTACACCATACAACGTTACCATTGTATACAGCAACTCTGTCTCTATACGTGCTTTATTTATACCTCAGGGGAACTCTCTGGCCAGTAGAGTACCCTGTACATGTGGACAGGAAAAACTATTGTACATTATACTATGTACATTAGACAATTGTAGACTGGTAATATACATCCTGGCTACAGTCCTAACTAGCTATTACATGTGACTAGTCTATAGCCAAGCTCTATGTACATCACTAAATTAGTTATGTGTGAACTGACGAGATCGGACTATATGTTGTACAACTTTATACATGGTGTCACGCCGAGAGCTCCGGGTCCCTGCTCCCTCCCGGAGCGCTCGCGGCACTTGTCTGCTCGCAGCGCCCCGGTCAGACCCGCTGACCGGGAGTGCTGCTCTACTATCACCGGTGGGGATGCGATCCACGTGGCGGGACGTGCCCGCCCGCGGGTCGCATCCCAGTCCTCTCACCTGCCCCGTTCCCCTGCTGTCATTTCCCGGCGCGCGCAGCCCGGCTCTCTAGGGCGCGCGCCGGCTCTCTGAAATTTAAAGGGCCAGTGCACCACTAATTGGTGCCTGGCCCAATCAGTGCTAATCACTCCCAAACATATAAAAACCCACTTCCCCTTCCTGTCCTTGCCGGATCTTGTTGCCTAGTGCCAGTGAAAGCGTTCCCGTGTGTCCATTGCCTGTGTATCCAGACCCTTGCCGTTGACCTAGACTACGAACCGTTGCCACCTGCCCTGACCTTCTGCTATGTCTGACCTTGCCTTTTGCCTAGTCCTTGTGTACCGCGCCTGACTCAGCAGTCAGTGAGGTTGAGTTGCTATTGGGTGGAACGACCTGGGGGTTACCTGCCGCTGCAAGTTCATCCTGCCTTGCGGCGGGCTCTAGTGAAAACCAGTAACCCCTTAGATTCCATTCCCCTGGTACGGCCCACGCCATCACCTCACTGACATAGAGGATCCACTACCTGTGTCAACCCTGCATACCACTCTGGATCCTGACAGTAGATCCGGCCATGGATCCCGCTGAGGTCCCGCTGCCCAGTGTCGCTGACCTAACCTCTGTGGTCGCCCAGCAATCTCAGCAGATCGTGCTACAAGGATAACAGCTGACTCAGTTGACTGCTATGCTACAACAGCTTCTGCCTCAACAACAGCAACCATCTCCTCCGCCAGCTCCTGCATCTCCTCCGCAGCGAGTGGCCGCTCCCAGACTCCGCCTGTCCCTACCTGACAAGTTTGATGGGGACTCTAAACTGTGCCATGGTTTCCTGTCCCAGTGTTCCCTACACCTGGAGATGATGTCAGACCAATTTCCTACAGAACGGTCAAAGGTGGCGTTCGTGGTTAGCCTGCATTCTGGAAAGGCTTTGTCCTGGGCCACACCGCTTTGGGACCGCAACAATCCTGCCACTGCTACTATCCAGTCCTTCTTCTCAGAAGTACGCAGTGTCTTTGAGGAGCCAGCCCGGGCTTCCTCAGCCGAAACTGCCCTATTGAATCTTGTCCAAGGTTGTTCTTCAGTGGGCGAATACGCCATACAGTTCCGCACCCTTGCCTCTGAGCTATCCTGGAATAATGAGGCCCTCTGCTTGACCTTCAAGAAAGGCTTATCCAGTCACATCAAAGATGTTCTGGCCGCACGAGAAATTCCTGCTACCCTGTTTGAACTCATCCATTTGGCCACCCGCATCGACATGCGTTTCACTGAAAGACGCCAGGAGCTTCGTCAGGAAAAGGATCTTGTTTGCACCAGGCGGCTTCCTCCCCTGGAACCTCTCTTCCAGCGTCCTTTGCAATCTGTTCCTGTGCCTTCCGCCGAGGAGGCTATGGAACGGTCTCGCCTTACCCAACAAGAGAGGACTCGCCGTAGGAACGAAAAACTGTGCCTGTACTGTGCTAGTACCAAACATTTCCTAAAGGACTGTCCTATTCGTCCTCCGCATCAGGGAAACGCTTGCACCTAGTTAACGTAGGAGAGGCATTGCTAGGTGTGAATTCTTCCTCTCCACGACTGACTATACCTGTGCGGATTGCTATACCCGCTAATACTAATACTTCCTTCTCCGCTGTGGCCTTCTTGGACTCCGGTTCAGCAGGAAGTTTCATTGAAGCCTCCCTAATCAACAGATTCAATATTCCTGTTACCCGTCTTGTCAAACCTCTCTCCATTTCATCTGTCAATGGAGAGAGGCAGGTCTGCACCGTGCATTACCGCACTCAACCGCTGCTCATGAGTGTTGGAGTTCACCATCATGAACATATTGAATTTTTTGTACTGCCCAACTGTACTTCTGAAATTCTTCTGGGCTTGCCCTGGCTTCAACGTCACTCGCCTAGCCTCGACTGGGCCACCGGGGACATTAAGAGTTGGGGATCTTCTTGCCACAAGCGATGTCTCCACCCAGTTCCTTCCTGCCAAGTCTCCATTGCCAGGTCTTCCTAAGGCCTACCAGGACTTTTCTGACGTCTTTTGTAAAAAGCAAGCAGAGGTCTTACCTCCACATAGACCCTACGACTGCCCTATCGACTTGCTCCCTGGTACCACACCGCCCCGTGGTAGGATTTACCCACTTTCTGCCCCGGAAACACAAGCCATGACAGAGTACATTCAGGAAAACCTCAAAAGAGGGTTTATCCGGAAATCTTCTTCTCCAGCCGGAGCTGGATTCTTCTTCGTGGCCAAGAAGGACGGCTCTCTACGCCCTTGTATTGACTTCCGAGGCCTGAATAAGATCACACTGAAAAACCGCTATCCTCTACCACTCATCTCTGAACTATTTGATCGATTGCGTGGAGCTAAGATCTTCACCAAACTTAATCTAAGGGGCGCCTATAATCTCCTCTGTATTCGTGAAGGTGATGAATGGAAAACCGCCTTCAATACCAGAGATGGTCACTTTGAATATCTTGTCATGCCCTTTGGTCTATGCAACGCCCCAGCAGTCTTCCAGGACGAGATTTTCCGGGACATGCTGTATTCCTGTGTGGTGGTCTATCTTAATGACATTCTCATTTTTTCTTCCAACCTAGAGGAACATCGCCTCCATGTCCGTCAAGTGCTTCAGCGCCTACGCAAAAATCATCTTTATGCTGTCAGGATCCGGATGGGTATACTGTGAGGATACTGGTGGTGGATCCTCTGCGCGCGCCAAAGGGAGCAGGGCCGCGCACGCCGGGACTGAGCCGACGGAGGACGGGACAGGTGAGGGGATTGGGATGCGAGCCGCGAGCGGGCGCGTCCCGCTACGCGGGTCGCATCCCCGCCGGTAACACTGATGCAGTGCTCCCGGTCAGCGGGTCCGACCGGGCGCTGCATGAAGGTGAACGCCGTAACTGTCACGATGCCGGCTGGCAGGAGGTGGATCCTCTGTGCCAGAGAGGGATTGGCGTGGACCGTGCTAGTGGACCGGTTCTAAGTCACTACTGGTTTTCACCAGAGCCCGCCGCAAAGCGGGATGGTCTTGCTGCGGCGGTAGTGACCAGGTCGTATCCACTAGCAACGGCTCAACCTCTCTGGCTGCTGAAGATAGGCGCGGTACAAGGGAGTAGACAGAAGCAAGGTCGGACGTAGCAGAAGGTCGGGGGCAGGCGGCAAGGTTCGTAGTCAGGGTGGATAGCAGAAGTTCTGGTACACAGGCTTTGGACACACAAAACGCTTTCACTGGCACAAGGCAACAAGATCCGGCAAGGGAGTGCATGGGAGGAGGTCAGATATAGTCAGGGACCAGGTGGAAGCCAATTAAGCTAATTGGGCCAGGCACCAATCATTGGTGCACTGGCCCTTTAAGTCTCAGGGAGCTGGCGCGCGCGCGCCCTAGAGAGCGGAGCCGCGCGCGCCAGCACATGACAGCAGGGGACGGGAACGGGTAAGTGACCTGGGATGCGATTCGCGAGCGGGCGCGTCCCGCTGTGCGAATCGCATCCCCGACGGCCATGACAGTGCAGCGCTCCCGGTCAGCGGGACCGACCGGGGCGCTGCGGAGAGAGAGACGCCGTACGCGCTCCGGGGAGGAGCGGGGACCCGGAGCGCTAGGCGTAACAGTACCCCCCCCCCTTAGGTCTCCCCTTCTCTTTGTCCGGTAACTGCCCCCCCCGGGATGAGGACACCGGGAAAGGATGGAGGGATTCCTCAACGGCAGGCAGTACAGCAGGAGTGGGAATGGGGAGGGAGGGCAGAGGGCGAGGCCTGGCACGGGGCAGTGTGACACCAGGACGAGGGCCACGAGGAGGCACCGAGGCTTGACTGACTGGACTGGGAGGGGGGGGAGAGGCACTTCTTAAGGCGGGCAGAGTCCATAACGACCTTAGGGAGACCGGATACAGGAGGAACCACAGGGTCACGGCAGGGAGTACTGGGAACCGGTTTAAGGCAGTCCTTGAAGCAAGAGGTACCCCAGCTCTTGATCTCCCCTGAGGACCAATCCAGGGTTGGGGAATGGTGTTGAAGCCAGGGTAGTCCAAGGAGAATTTCAGAAGTGCAATTGGAGAGGACCAAAAACTCAATTTTCTCATGATGAGGTCCGATGCACATTAGGAGGGGCTCCGTGCGGAAACGCACGGTGCAATCCAACCTGGCTCCGTTGACCGCGGAAATGTGGAGTGGCTTGACAAGACGGGTCACCGGGATGCGGAATTTATTCACCAAGGACTCCCGAATAAAATTCCCAGAGGCACCAGAGTCCAGGCAGGCCACGGCTGAGAGGGAAGAGCTGGCTGAAGAAGAAATCCGTACAGGCACCGTGAGACGTGGAGAAGCCGACTTAGCATCAAGAGACGCCACACCCACGAGAGCTGGGTGCGAGCGTGCGTTTCCCAGACGTGGAGGACGGATAGGGCAATCCACCAAAAAATGTTCGGTACTGGCACAGTACAGACAAAGATTCTCTTCCTTACGGCGATTCCTCTCTTCCAGGGTCAGGCGAGACCGATCCACTTGCATGGCCTCCTCGGCGGGAGGCCTAGGCGCAGATTGCAATGGAGACTGTGGGAGAGGTGTCCAGAGATCTAAGTCTTTTTCCTGGCGGAGCTCTTGATGCCTCTCAGAAAAACGCATGTCAATGCGAGTGGCTAGATGAATGAGTTCATGCAGATTAGCAGGAGTATCTCGTGCGGCCAGAACATCTTTAATGTTGCTGGATAGGCCTTTTTTAAAGGTCGCGCAGAGGGCCTCATTATTCCAGGAAAGTTCAGAAGCAAGAGTACGGAATTGTATGGCGTACTCGCCAACGGAAGAATTACCCTGGACCAGGTTCAGCAGGGCAGTCTCAGCAGAAGAGGCTCGGGCAGGTTCCTCAAAGACACTTCGAATTTCCGAGAAGAAGGAGTGTACAGAGGCAGTGATGGGGTCATTGCGGTCCCAGAGCGGTGTGGCCCATGACAGGGCTTTTCCAGACAGAAGGCTGACTACGAAAGCCACCTTAGACCTTTCAGTAGGAAACTGGTCCGACATCATCTCCAAGTGCAGGGAACATTGCGAAAGAAAGCCACGGCAAAACTTAGAGTCCCCATTAAATTTGTCCGGCAAGGACAGGCGGAGGCTAGGAGTGGCCACTCGCTGCGGAAGGGGTGCAGGAGCTGGCGGAGGAGATGATTGCTGCTGAAGTTGCGACTGAAGTTGCTGCACAATGGTGAATACTTCCGACAGCTGGTGGGTTAGATGGGCGATCTGTCGGGATTGCTGGGCGACCACCGTGGTGATATCAGAGATATAAGGCAGAGGGACGTCAGCGGGATCCATGGCCGGATCTACTGTCACGATGCCGGCTGGCAGGAGGTGGATCCTCTGTGCCAGAGAGGGATTGGCGTGGACCGTGCTAGTGGACCGGTTCTAAGTCACTACTGGTTTTCACCAGAGCCCGCCGCAAAGCGGGATGGTCTTGCTGCGGCGGTAGTGACCAGGTCGTATCCACTAGCAACGGCTCAACCTCTCTGGCTGCTGAAGATAGGCGCGGTACAAGGGAGTAGACAGAAGCAAGGTCGGACGTAGCAGAAGGTCGGGGGCAGGCGGCAAGGTTCGTAGTCAGGGTGGATAGCAGAAGTTCTGGTACACAGGCTTTGGACACACAAAACGCTTTCACTGGCACAAGGCAACAAGATCCGGCAAGGGAGTGCATGGGAGGAGGTCAGATATAGTCAGGGACCAGGTGGAAGCCAATTAAGCTAATTGGGCCAGGCACCAATCATTGGTGCACTGGCCCTTTAAGTCTCAGGGAGCTGGCGCGCGCGCGCCCTAGAGAGCGGAGCCGCGCGCGCCAGCACATGACAGCAGGGGACGGGAACGGGTAAGTGACCTGGGATGCGATTCGCGAGCGGGCGCGTCCCGCTGTGCGAATCGCATCCCCGACGGCCATGACAGTGCAGCACTCCCGGTCAGCGGGACCGACCGGGGCGCTGCGGAGAGAGAGACGCCGTACGCGCTCCGGGGAGGAGCGGGGACCCGGAGCGCTAGGCGTAACAGTAACATATGCCAAGATCGAGAAATGTCTTTTTGAACGCAGCAGTCTCCCCTTCTTGGGATACATAGTCTCCGATCAAGGTCTTCAAATGGACCCTGATAAACTATCTGCAGTAATAGATTGGCCACGTCCCACTGGTTTGCAAGCCATCCAACGATTTCTCGGATTTGCAAATTATTATCGTCAATTCATTCCCCATTTCTCCACCATTGTTGCGCCTATTGTGGCCTTGACCAAGAAAAATGCTAATCCAAAATCCCGGCCACCGCAGGCGGAGGAGGCCTTTAAACACCTCAAAGCCGCTTTCACTTCTGCTCCAGTCCTGTCCAGGCCAGATCCTCTGAAGCCCTTCTTCCTGGAGGTTGACGCCTCCTCAGTTGGTGCAGGAGCTGTCCTTCTTCAAAAAAACGCTAAAGGAAAAAATATCACTTGCGGATTTTTCTCCAAGACTTTCTCTCCTCCTGAAAAGAACTATTCCATTGGCCACTTGAGGAGTGGAGACATCTTCTAGAAGGATCCTTGCATCCCATCACCATCTACACTGACCACAAAAATTTGTCCTACCTTCAATCCGCCCAGCGGTTAAATCCTCGCCAGGCTAGATGGTCATTGTTCTTTGCCCGTTTCAATTTTCAAATTAATTTTTGTCCTGCGGACAAGAATGTCAGGGCTCTATCACGTACCACCGATGCTTCGGAATCAGAAGTTCTTCCTCAACACATTATACCTCCTGAGTGTCTGGTCATCTCCGCCCCAGCTTCTTTGGTGCCAATTCCTCCCAGAAGAACTTATGTTCCTCCACGTCTTCGCCTCCAGACTCTCAAATGGGGTCATTACTCCCACCTGGCGGGTCATGCTGGAATCAAAAAGTCCATACAGCTAATCGCCAGACACTATTGGTGGTCTTCCTTGGAGAAAGATGTGACCGATTTTGTACGGGCCTGTACAGTGTGTGCACGTGACAAGACTCCACGCCAGAAGCCGGCTGGTCTTCTCCTTCCTCTGCCTGTGCCTGAACAGCCATGGTCTCATATAGCGATGGACTTTATAACTGACCTACCTTCATTTCATGGCAACACTGTAGTTTGGGTGGTCGTTGATCGCTTTTCCTATATGGCTCATTTTGTCCCGCTTCCGGGTCTACCTTCTGCGCCACAATTGGCAAAACAATTTTTTCTACAAATTTTTCGTTTCCACGGGCTTCCCATGCATATTGGCCCTCATTTACTTAGAAAATCGGGTTGTAAGTCTATCTTGCTTTCTTGCCCGACTGCATTTATTATTATGTCGCATCCTGTTTGTCGCACTGGGTTTTGTAGGTTTTGGTTTCCAACTCCTCTGAGTTGTTGGGAAAAAATCCACAACAATTCAACAAATTCGGGTTGGAAACCTTTATAAATATGTGGGAAAGCTCAGAAATGTCGGGTTACGCCCCTTTTTCGGGTTTGGGAGAATCCACATCGGGTCCGTCGGGAAAAAATGTTGCATCGTGTCGCGACATGGCACAGACAAAGATTTGCCAAAAAAAACAGACAAAAGAAGTCGGGTTTAGAATAGTAAATGAGGGCCATTGTCTCTGATAGAGGTGTTCAATTTGTTTCAAAATTTTGGAGAGCACTCTGCAGTCAATTAAAGATCAAATTGAATTTCTCTTCCTCCTATCACCCCCAATCCAATGGACAAGTGGAAAGAGTGAACCAGATTCTTGGCGACTACTTGCGGCACTTTGTCTCCTGCCGTCAAGATGATTGGGTCGACCTTCTGCCCTGGGCTGAATTCTCGTACAACTTCAAGAATTCTGAGTCCTCCTCCAAATCTCCATTCTTTGTGGTGTACGGCCGTCACCCTCTTCCCCCCCTCCCCATTCCCACTTCATCTGGAGTTCCTGCCGTGGATGAATTGACACAAGATTTCTCCTCCATCTGGAAGGAGACTCAAAAGTCTCTCTTACTGGCCTCATCTTGCATGAAGAAACATGCGGATAAAAAGAGAAGAATTCCTCCTGTTTTTGCCCCCGGTGACAAAGTATGGCTCTCCGCCAAATACACCCGTTACCGTGTCCCTAGCTACAAGCTTGGTCCTCGGTACCTCGGGCCTTTTAAAATCAAGAATCAAATCAATGCTGTCTCCTATAAGCTTCATCTTCCCCCTTCTCTTCGTATTCCTAACTCTTTCCATGTTTCTCTTCTCGAACCTCTCGTACTTAACCGCTTTTCTTCCAAGGTCACTGTTCCTGCTCCTATCTCTGGCTCCTCTGATGTCTTCTCAGTCAAGGAAATCCTTGCTTCCAAGGTCGTCCGAGGTAAAAAAAAAATTTTGGGTGGATTGGGAGAATTGTGGCCCGGAAGAAAGATCATGGGAACCCGAGGCCAATATTTTAGACAAGGAATTCATCTACAGATTTCTCGGTTCCAAAAAGAGGGGGAGACCCAAGGGGGGGGGGGGGGGTACTGTCACGCCGAGCGCTCCGGGTCCCTGCACCCTCCCGGAGCGCTCGCGGCGCTTCTCTGCTCGCAGCGCCCCGGTCAGACCCGCTGACCGGGAGCGCTGCTCTACTATCACCGGTGGGGATGCGATCCGTGTGGCGGGATGCGCCCACCCGCGGGTCGCATCCCAGTCTTCCCATCTGCCCCGTTCCCCTCATTTCACGACACACGCGGCCCCGCTCTCTAGGGCGCGCGCGTGCCGGCTCTCTGAAATTTAAAGGGCCAGTGCACCACTAATTGGTGCCTAGCCCAATCAGTGCTAATCACTCCCAAACATATAAAAACCCACTTCCCCTTCCTGTCATTGCCGGATCTTGTTGCCTAGTACCAGTGAAAGCTTTCCCGTGTGTCCATTACCTGTGTATCCAGACCCTTGCCGTTGCCCTAGACTACGAACCGTTGCCGCCTGCCCTGACCTTCTGCTATGTCTGACCTTGCCTTTTGCCTAGTCCTTGTGTACCACGCCTGACTCAGCAGTCAGTGAGGTTGAGTCACTATTGGGTGGAACGACCTGGGGGTTACCTGCCGCAGCAAGTCCATCCCGCCTTGCGGCGGGCTCTGGTGAAAACCAGTAACCCCTTAGTCTCCGTTCCCCTGGTACAGCCCATGCCATCACCTCACTGACATAGAGGATCCACTACCTGTGTCAACCCTGCATACCACTCCAGATCCTGACACATGGTGCCACAACTTATTCTCTGTACCTAGCTGGTATTTGTCCCTGCGTCGACCTTTAGAATCTACGCAGCACCACCTCTGGAGAATGTGGAACTCTTGAGGTTTCTGAAGCTCTTGGGACTTCTGGCATTGCAGCTGGCTCTTCCTCAGCGAACTCAGGAGCTGGTATTAGTTCTGGACTGGCTGGACCCAGAGTCGCTGGCAGCTGTGCTGGAGAGGCTGGAGACAGGGTTGGCACCCTGGAGACTGGTGTATAGGCCGGAGTCAATGGTGACAAGACTGGGACTGGTATGGAAACTAGAGTGGGTTGAACCAGCCCCGGGGTTGGTGAGACACAGAAGAAGGCAGGCTGATTTGGAGAAAACATGGGGATATCCATAGATGGGTGGATTTCCTCGCCTGGGATGTACTCTCTCGCGTGCCTGACTGCTGGAGGAGGCAGTGCTGGAAGCACTGGTAGATCTTGTTTCAGACATAACTTGATTCGATTCCGGTGAACGACTTGTGGCTCATACCCAGGTTTTTGTACTTTGTACACATCAGACTCAGGATAGGGTATGGCCGTCACCGTGTACGGTTCTGTCTCCTAGATAGAGTCCAACTTGTTAGTCCTTGGAAACTTCCGTAGCCAGACTTTGTCGTCCAATTGAAATAGTTTGGCAGAGGCATGTCGGTTATAGTCCTCTTGTTGTCTCTGTTGAGCCTCGCCCATCTTCTTGCTGACAATTTCTTTAGCTTCTTGGATCCTTCTCTGGTGGTCATAGACCCATTCCAGGGAGGCTTGCGGAGAGTCGTTGAATGGGGCCTGGAGCCCAAGTGTCTGTTCTTTAGGCAGCTGCCCATGTCACCCCATCATCAAGTAGAAAGGGGTATACCCTGTAGAACAATGGACTGTGTCGCTATATATCTCCAGCAATTTGGGCAGCAATCGGGTCCACTCTTCTTGTTTTGACACAGAGGCTGCTCGCAACATGTGGATAAAGACTTGATTGATGCGCTCACAGAGCCCGTTCCCCTGGGGGTGGTAATTGGTAGTTCGGAGTTTCTTGTAAGCAGGGAATTGACATAACTCTTGGTTCCTCGGTCCATTAGGACAGACTCTGGACACCCAAGGGTCTGCACCCAATTGGAGTAGAACATCTGGGACAATGTCTTGGCTGTGAGATCTTTGACAGGTACAACGACAACCCATTTGGAGTAATGATCCACCATGGAGAGAGCATAATTATACCCGAACCAGGTAGGAGACAATTTGACATGGTCTAGCATGACCTACTGGTTGGGCCTTTCACTCTGAATGGAATGGAGGGGTGCTCTTGCGTCCTTGTGTACATTCTTGGTGACGTTACAGACCGCACATTCACTGCACCATTTCTCAATGTCACTTCGCATTCCGGTCAAATAGAATCTTCGCCTGACAGTAGCTTCGGTCTTGTGGACTCCAAAGTGTCTCGAATGATCATGATATGCGTTGAGGACCAACGCCGTGTCTCTTCAGGGAATCAGAATCTGATGAAGTCGATCACCAGAGACTGGATCCAAAGAATTTCGGTAACACAGTCCTTTGTGCACAAACAGTCGCTTCCTCTGTCGCCACAGACGTTTCAGCTCATAATCACACTGGGCCGGGCGTAGACGGGTTTTCGCCAGAAGGTAGTCCAACAGATCCCCCATGACTCGACTTTCATCTTGAAGGGTCTTCCAGGTGTACAGGTCTTCTTTAAATTTTTCAGACCTAGGTTCACTGTCCATCAGAGCGGTCACAACATTCTGGTTCACAAACCGTTGATAAAATGGGGGAATCTCCACATCTTCCCACATGGCTTTGACAGGTGGTTCCTCGCCGGGGGTCATTCGAGATAGTACATCGGCATTGATGTTTCACTTGCTGCTTCTGTACTTGATAGTGAAGCTGTAATTGGCCAATCTTGAAGCCCATCGCTGTTCAATGGCACCCAACTTGGCAGTGTTCAGGTGGGCTAACTGGTTATTATCCGTGTAGACAGTGAATGGCGAGGCGGCCAAATAGTCTGTGAACTTTTCGGTCACAGCCCAGGGCAAGAAGTTGCAACTTGAATGAGATGTAATTAGTATCGTTCTTCTCTACACCTTGCAGGTTACGACTGGCATAAGTAATTACTCACTCTTGTCCATCCTGGACCTGGGATAGGACGGCTCCCAGACCTTCAAAACTGGCATCAGTGTATAGCCAGAATGGCTGACTGTAGTCTGGATACACAAGGATGGGTGGTTCTGTCAACAAATGTTTAAGAGCTCAGAAAGCTGTCTCTTGCTCTTCGGCCCATTCAATCGGTAATCTTCAATTATAATTCTCCTTCACCGTACCATATAGGAGAGCTGTGAGGGGTTCTGCAATCTGGGCAAAGTGTGGGATGAAGCGGTGGTAGTAGCCAGCAAATCCCAGGAAGCTCCTGACATCTTTCACCGTGGGCGGGATTGGCAAGTTCTTGACAACTTCCACCTTTTCAGGATTGGGCTGGACTCCCTCTGCGCTGACAACATGACCCAAGTAATGGACTGGAGATTTAAGCAAATGACACTTTGACAGATTAATCTTCAATCCATTCTTGATTAGCACTTGAAGGACGTCTGACAGATGGCTGAAGTGTTCCTGATAGGACTTGAAATACACAATGACATAGTCCAGGTACAATAGGACACTTTGAAAATTCAGATGGCCCAGGCACCTTTCCATCAGACGCTGGGACATAGCAGGGGCATTGCACAGCCCAAACAGCATACTTTTAACCCCTTAATGACCAAGGACGTAAATGTACATCCAGGTGCGGTGGTACTTAGCGCACCAGGAAGTACATTTATGTCCTGCTGATCGCAGCTAGGGACCCGCCGGTAATGGCCGACATCCATGATCACGGGGATGTCTGCCATTAACCCCTCCAATGCCATGATCAATACATATCACGCCATCTGCGGGAGTGCGGTCAGAAATATGGATGATCGGATCCCGACCCGCAGCACTGCCGAGGGGATTCAATCATCCACGAAGGTCCCCTCACCTGCCTCTGTCACCTTCCAGAGGTCTGCTCTGGTCTAAGATCGAGCAGACCAGAACAGAAGATGATCGATAACACTGATCAGTGCTGTGCCCTTTGCATAGCACTGAACAGTATTAACAATCAAAGGATTGCTATAAATAGTCCCCTATGGGGACTATTAAAGTGGGAAAAAAAGTTTTAAAAAAAGTTTAAAAAATTAGAAAAATCCCCTCACCAAATAAAAATGGAAAATGTCCTTATTTTAAACCCATAAAGTGTAAAAAAAAAAATGTATAAACATATTTGGTATCGTCGCGTGCGTAAATGTCCGAACTATTAAAATATAATGTTATTGATCCCGTACAGCATGAACATAAAAAAATAAAAAAAGTGCAAAATTGCAGCTTTTTTTGTCACATTTTATTCAAAATAAAAATAAATACAAAATTAATAAAAGTTTTATATACACAAATGTGGTATCAATAAAATATTCAGATCACGGCGCAAAAAAATAAGCCCTCATACCGCCGCTTATACGGAAAAATGAAAGTTATAGGTCTTCAAAATAGAGGGATTTTAACCTGTTAAGGACCCAGGGCATACCTGTACGTCCTGAGTCCGCTCCCGTTGTATAACGCGGGGCCACGGCCTCTAGCGGGTCAGGCCCGGCCTCTAACAAGGGCCGGGACCCGTGGCTAATAGCGCGCGGCATTGATCGCGGTGCTGTGCACTATTAACCCTGTAGAGTAATAACCCTGTAGGTTAACCCCTTAAAGGGGTACTACGCCCCTAGACATCTTATCCCCTATCCAAAGGATAGGGGATAAGATGTCAGATCGCCGCGGTCCCGCTGCTGGGGACCCCCAGGATCCCCGCTGCGCCACTGCGCTATCATTACAGCACAGAACGAGTTCGCTCTGCACGTAATGACGGGCAATACAGGGGCCGGAGCATTGTTACGTCACGGTCCGCCCCTTTCAATACAAGTCTATGGGAGGGGGCGTGGCGGTCATCACGCCCCCTGCCATAGACTTGCATTAAGGGGACGGGCCGTGATGTCACGAGGGGCGGAGCCATGACGTCACGCTGCTCCATCCCCTGTATCGCCCGTCATTACGCACAGAGCGAGCTCGCTCTGTACTGTAATGATAGCGGGACCGCGATGATCTGACATCTTATCCCCTATCCTTTGGATAGGGGATAAGATGTCTAGGGGCGGAGTACCCCTTTACGGACCCAGGGTTTTTCCATTTTTGCATTTTAGTTTTTTCCTCCTTACCTTTTAAAAATCATAACTCTTTTTAAATTTTGCACCTAAAAATCCATATGATGGCTTATTTTTTGCGCCACCAATTCTACTTTGTAATGACATCAGTCATTTTACCCAAAAATCTACGGCGAAATGGAAAAAAAAATCATTGTGAGACAAAATTGAAAAAAAATATGCCATTTTGTAAATTTTGGGGGCTTCCGTTTCTACGCAGTACATTTTTCGGTAAAAATGACACCTTATCATTATTCTGTAGGTCCATACGGTTAAAATGATCCCCTACTTATATAGGTTTGATTTTGTCGGACTTCTGGAAAAAATCATAACTACATGCAGGAAAATGTATATGTTTAAAATTGTCATATTCTGACCCCTATAACTTTTTTATTTTTCCGCGTATGGGGAGGTATGAGGGCAAATTTTTTGCTCCGTGATCTGAAGTTTTTAGCGGTACAATTTTTGCATTGATAGGCCTTATTGAATTTTTTTGCGTGTACGCCATTGACCGTGTGGTTTAATTAACGATATATTTTTATAATTCTGACATTTCCACACGCGGCAATACCACGTGTTTATTCTTATTTACACAGTTTTTTTTTATGGGAAAAGGGGGGTGATTAAAACTTATTAGGGGAGGTGTTAAATGATCTTTATTCACTTTTTTTCCACATTTTCTTTTGCAGTGTTATAGCTCCCATAGGGACCTATAACACTGCACACAGTGATCTTTTACATTGATCAGTGGTTTCTCATAGGAAACCAGTGATCAATGATTCTGCCGCTTGACTGCTCATGCCTGGATCTTAGGCACTGAGCAGTCATTCGGCGATCGGACAGCATGGAGGCAGGTAGGGATCCTCCAGCTGTCTTGTAAGCTGTTCGGGATGCTGCAAATTCGCCGCGGCGATCCCGAACAGCTCCCTAAGCTAACCGGCATGGTTTCACTTTCACTTTAGACGTGGCGTTCAACTTTGAACACCACGTCTAAAGGGTTAACAGCGTGCGGCACCGCGATCAATGCCATGCGCTATTAGCCACGGGTCCCGGCCGTTGTTAGAGGCCGAACCCGACCCGCTATGACGCGTACATCATGGGTTCTTAAGAGGTTAAGCATACAAATATGGTTAAAAAGTTAGCGATTTTTTTTTAAGTGCAACATTGCGGTTTTCGTTTTAATTTCCCCATATGGTTGCGCCATACATTTTATGGTAAAATGAGGGATGTCATTATGAAGGACAACTGGTCACGCAAAATACAAGCCCTCATACTAGTCTGGGGATGAAAATATAAAAGTTACGATTTTTAGAAGACGAGGAGGAAAAAACGAAAATGCTAAAATTAAATTGGCCTAGTCCTTAAGGTCAAAATGGGCTTGGTCCTTAAGGGGTTAAACTCTAACAGTCCCATGGGTGTCATGAAGGCGGTCTTTATCCGGTCCTCCACGGCCATGGGCCCTTGCCAGTATCGGCTGGTTTAGTCCAGTGTGGGAAGTAAGCAGCAGACCCTAGGGCTGTGAGTGACTGCGCAATCCTTGGCAAACGATAAGCGTCTTTGTGTGTAACGTTATTACGTTTCCTGTAGTCAACACAGAAGCAGATGGTGTTGTCTTTCTTCTTGACCAGGACAAGTGGCGCTGCCCAGGGGCTTTGACTTTTTTGAATCACGTCTGCCTCTTGTCGGCCAGCATCTTCTTGACAGTCTGATACATGCCTGGCATGACCGGACAGTGTTTTTCCTTGATAGGTGGGCTGTCACCTGTGAGGATTCGGTGCTGGATCATTGAAGTCTGTCCGAAGTTTGTGGGGTGCTTGCTGAAAGCCTCATGGTACCTCTTGGCGACATTGATGATCCTATTGACTTGGTCCCTTGGGGTAGTGTCATTGCCAACCTGGAGTTGCACCAACCAGGGCTCTGGAGGGCTCACACTGGATCCTTTGGCCACTTGACGTTCTGTCACAATGTCCTTCCACTCTAGGAGGTATAGCTGAGCTACAGGAGTGTATTTGGGTAAGACAGTAGCAGTATCAGACAGGTTTACTAACTGCACTGGGACTCTCCTGTTGGTGACAGTGACAAGGCTTCTCGCAGCTCAAACAAGAGGATGATCTTCTAGTTTCAGAGGTTCCAGCAGGGCCTGATAGACCCTATTCTTGACTCTGGGACGTGCACGACACCAGATAATAATCTCTGTGTTGGGTTGTAAGGTCACCGACCTAATGTCTTGAACTCTTACTCTGCAAATTTCATCTTGCTTGTTGGTAAACATATGCTCCGCCTGTAGAACTTTCAAGTGGTGCTGCGCAGCCTGCTGGCCTGAAGGGGACATATGGGGAAGAGAGGCATGCAAGGCTTCTAATATTTCGGCAAAACATTTTTTCATAATGTTCATCCCCAATATAAACACGGCAGACCCCTTATCTGTCACATTAGTTACAATCACTCCCTGCCCGGTAAGTACATGCTTTCCCAACTGAATCCCAGTATCCATATCTGGGGACTGGTTGCCATTACCTGTTACTACCCTAAAATTGAGCTATTGGGCATATATGAAGCGAGCCAATGCTGATCCCAGGTAATTTTGTTGCTGGGAATACCAAAGAAGGTCAGTAATCTGTGAGGGGTCCTGGAAACAAGTGTTCAGTTCTGCTGCTGTGTCCCCACAGTTGTGGTTAAGCATTACAGGTGTGCATGGGTCCTCCAGGGGTGACACAAAGTGTGAGAAACATAGAATGTGTCGGCAGATAAGAACCATTGGCCCATCTAGAGATGAAGGACCATAGGACTTATTTGAAAATTGATTTTAAAAAAAAAAAGAAAAGAAAAAGAAAATACCCTTAAAAAAAGTATGATGAATTTGAGGGGAAGCCTTAGTGGACAACAGGCAATCCTTTAAAGAGTACCTTTCATCAATATTTTTTTTTGATATGTTAAAGTTTATTCAATATTAAACTACTTTCTAATTGGATTTTATTTTTATTTTTTTTAAATGCTTATTGAAAATGTGGCCACTAGTGGTCTCCCTAGCAGTCCCTGGCCACAAGCATTTTCATCGATTTCGGACTCACGCCGGCCTGGCAGTGAGTCCGAATTCGCAGACCACTGGCTAAGCACGTTACCAGCTCAGCGAAGCTCCCTGCCTGTCAGTCAGACAGGTGGGAGCGCTGTTCTCACACGCATAACCCGCAGGGCTCTGTACACTGAGAAAAAGCAGGGCTCTGTGCAGTGAGGACAAGCAGGGCTCTGAACACTGAGGACAAGCGTCTCTCTGTGCACTGAGGACAAGCAGGGCTCTGTGCACTGAGGACAAGCAGGGCTCTGCACTGAGGACAAGCAGGGCTCTGTACACAGGACAAGCAGGGCTCTGTGCAGTGAGGACAAGCAGGGCTCTATACACTGATGACAAGCAGGGCTCGGTACACTGAGGACAAGCAGGGCTCTGTACACTGAGGACAATCAGGGCTCTGTACACTGAGGACAAGCGGGGCTCTGTACACTGAGGACAAGCGGGGCTCTGTACACTGAGGACAAGTGGGGCTCTGTACACTGAGGACAAGCGGTGCTCTGTACACTGAGGACAAGCGGTGCTCTGTACACTGAGGACAAGCGGCACTGTGTAAAGAGAGGACAAGCAGGGCTCTGTACACTGAGGACAAGCAGGGCTCTGTACACTGAGGACAAGCAGGGCTCTGTACACTGAGGACAAGCAGGGCTCTGTACACTGAGGACAAGCAGGGCTCTGTGCACTGAGGACAAGCAGGGCTCTGTACACTGAGGACAAGCAGGGCTCTGTACACTGAGGACAAGCAGGGCTCTGTACACTGAGAACAAGCGGGGCTATGTACACTGAGGACAAGCGGGGCTCTGTACACTGAGGACAAGCGGGGCTCTGTACACTGAGGACGAACGGGGCACTGTACACAGAGGACAAACGGGGCACTGTACACAGAGGACAAGCAGGGCTCTCTACACTGAGGAGAAGCAGGGGTCTGTACACTGAGGACAAGCAGGGCTCTGTACACTGAGGACAAGCAGGGGTTTGTACACTGAGGACAAGCAGGGCTCTGTACACTGAGGACAAGCAGGGCTCTGTACACAGGACAAGCAGGGCTCTGTACACTGAGGACAAGTGGGGCTCTGTACACTGAGGACAAGCGGTGCTCTGTACACTGAGGACAAGCGGCACTGTGTAAAGAGAAGACAAGCAGGGCTCTGTACACTGAGGACAAGCAGGGCTCTGTACACTGAGGACAAGTAGGGCTCTGTACACTGAGGACAAGCAGGGCTCTGTACACTGAGGACAAGCAGGGCTCTGTACACTGAGGACAAGCAGGGCTCTGTACACTGAGGACAAACGGGGCTCTGTACACTGAGGACAAGTGGGGCTCTGTACACTGAGGACAAGCGGTGCTCTGTACACTGAGGACAAGCGGCACTGTGTAAAGAGAAGACAAGCAGGGCTCTGTACACTGAGGACAAGCAGGGCTCTGTACACTGAGGACAAGCAGGGCTCTGTACACTGAGGACAAGCAGGGCTCTGTTCACTGAGGACAAGCAGGGCTCTGTTCACTGAGGACAAACGGGGCACTGTACACTGAGGACAAGCAGGGCTCTGTACACTGAGGACAAGCAGGGCTCTGTACACTGAGGACAAGCAGGGCTCTGTACACTGAGGACAAGCAGGGGTCTGTACACTGAGGACAAGCAGGGCTCTGTGCAGTGAGGACAAGTAGGGCACAAGTAGGGCTCTGTACACTGAGGACAAGCAGGGCTCTGTACACTGAGGACAAGCAGGGCTCTGTACACTGAGGACAAGCAGGGCTCTGTACACTGAGGACAAACGGGGCTCTGTACACTGAGGACAAGTGGGGCTCTGTACACTGAGGACAAGCGGTGCTCTGTACACTGAGGACAAGCGGCACTGTGTAAAGAGAAGACAAGCAGGGCTCTGTACACTGAGGACAAGCAGGGCTCTGTACACTGAGGACAAGCAGGGCTCTGTACACTGAGGACAAGCAGGGCTCTGTTCACTGAGGACAAGCAGGGCTCTGTTCACTGAGGACAAACGGGGCACTGTACACTGAGGACAAGCAGGGCTCTGTACACTGAGGACAAGCAGGGCTCTGTACACTGAGGACAAGCAGGGCTCTGTACACTGAGGACAAGCAGGGGTCTGTACACTGAGGACAAGCAGGGCTCTGTGCAGTGAGGACAAGCAGGGCTCTGTGCAGTGAGGACAAGCAGGGCTCTGTGCATTGAGGACAAGCAGGGCTCGGTACACTGAGGACAAGCAGGGCTCTGTACACTGAGGACAATCAGGGCTCTGTACACTGAGGACAAGCAGGGCTCTGTTCACTGAGGAAAAACGGGGCACTGTACACTGAGGACAAGCAGGGCTCTGTACACTGAGGACAAGCAGGGCTCTGTACACAGAGGACAAGCAGGGGTCTGTACACTGAGGACAAGCAGGGCTCTGTGCAGTGAGGACAAACAGGGCTCTGTGCAGTGAGGACAAGCAGGGCTCTGTGCATTGAGGACAAGCAGGGCTCGGTACACTGAGGACAAGCAGGGCTCTGTACACTGAGGACAATCAGGGCTCTGTACACTGAGGGCAAGCGGGGCTCTGTACACTGAGGACAAGCGGGGCTCTGTACACTTAGGACAAGCGGGGCTCTGTACACTGAGGACAAGTGGGGCTCTGTACACTGAGGACAAGCGGTGCTCTGTACACTGAGGACAAGCGGCACTGTGTAAAGAGGGGACAAGCAGGGCTCTGTACACCGAGGACAAGCAGGGGTCTGTACACTGAGGACAAGCAGGGCTCTGTACACTGAGGACAAGCAGGGCTCTGTACACTGAGGACAAGCAGGGCTCTGTACACTGAGGACAAACGGGGCACTGTACACTGAGGACAAGCAGGGCTCTGTACACTGAGGACAAGCAGGGCTCTGTACACTGAGGACAAGCAGGGCTCTGTACACTGAGGACAAGCAGGGCTCTGTACACTGAGAACAAGCAGGGCTCTGTACACTGAGGACAAGCAGGGCTCTGTTCACTGAGGACAAGCAGGGCTCTGTTCACTGAGGACAAACGGGGCACTGTACACTGAGGACAAGCAGGGCTCTGTACACTGAGGACAAGCAGGGCTCTGTACACTGAGGACAAGCAGGGCTCTGTACACTGAGGACAAGCAGGGGTCTGTACACTGAGGACAAGCAGGGCTCTGTGCAGTGAGGACAAGTAGGGCTCTGTACACTGAGGACAAGTAGGGCTCTGTACACTGAGGACAAGCAGGGCTCTGTACACTGAGGACAAGCAGGGCTCTGTACACTGAGGACAAGCAGGGCTCTGTACACTGAGGACAAACGGGGCTCTGTACACTGAGGACAAGTGGGGCTCTGTACACTGAGGACAAGCGGTGCTCTGTACACTAAGGACAAGCGGCACTGTGTAAAGAGAAGACAAGCAGGGCTCTGTACACTGAGGACAAGCAGGGCTCTGTACACTGAGGACAAGCAGGGCTCTGTACACTGAGGACAAGCAGGGCTCTGTTCACTGAGGACAAGCAGGGCTCTGTTCACTGAGGACAAACGGGGCACTGTACACTGAGGACAAGCAGGGCTCTGTACACTGAGGACAAGCAGGGCTCTGTACACTGAGGACAAGCAGGGCTCTGTACACTGAGGACAAGCAGGGGTCTGTACACTGAGGACAAGCAGGGCTCTGTGCAGTGAGGACAAGCAGGGCTCTGTGCAGTGAGGACAAGCAGGGCTCTGTGCATTGAGGACAAGCAGGGCTCGGTACACTGAGGACAAGCAGGGCTCTGTACACTGAGGACAATCAGGGCTCTGTACACTGAGGACAAGCAGGGCTCTGTTCACTGAGGACAAACGGGGCACTGTACACTGAGGACAAGCAGGGCTCTGTACACTGAGGACAAGCAGGGCTCTGTACACAGAGGACAAGCAGGGGTCTGTACACTGAGGACAAGCAGGGCTCTGTGCAGTGAGGACAAGCAGGGCTCTGTGCAGTGAGGACAAGCAGGGCTCTGTGCATTGAAGACAAGCAGGGCTCGGTACACTGAGGACAAGCAGGGCTCTGTACACTGAGGACAATCAGGGCTCTGTACACTGAGGGCAAGCGGGGCTCTGTACACTGAGGACAAGCGGGGCTCTGTACACTGAGGACAAGCGGTGCTCTGTACACTGAGGACAAGCGGCACTGTGTAAAGAGGGGACAAGCAGGGCTCTGTACACCGAGGACAAGCAGGGGTCTGTACACTGAGGACAAGCAGGGCTCTGTACACTGAGGACAAGCAGGGCTCTGTACACTGAGGACAAGCAGGGCTCTGTACACTGAGGACAAACGGGGCACTGTACACTGAGGAAAAGCAGGGCTCTGTACACTGAGGACAAGCAGGGCTCTGTACACTGAGGACAAGCAGGGCTCTGTACACTGAGGACAAGCAGGGCTCTGTACACTGAGAACAAGCAGGGCTCTGTACACTGAGAACAAGCAGGGCTCTGTACACTGAGGACAAGCGGGGCTCTGTACACTGAGGACAAGCGGGGCTCTGTACACTGAGGACAAACGGGGCACTGTACACAGAGGACAAACGGGGCACTGTATACAGAGGACAAGCGGGGCTCTGTACACTGAGGAGAAGCAGGGCTCTGTACACTGAGAACAAGCAGGGCTCTGTACACAGAACAAGCAGGGCTCTGTACACAGAGGACAAGCGGGGCTCTGTACACTGAGGACAAACGGGGCACTGTACACAGAGGACAAACGGGGCACTGTATACAGAGGACAAGCAGGGGTCTGTACACTGAAGACAAGCAGGGCTCTGTACACTGAGGACAAGCAGGGGTCTATACACTGAGGACAAGCAGGGCTTTTTACACTGAGGACAAGCAGGGCTCTGTACACTGAGGACAAGCAGTGCTCTGTACACTGAGGACAAGCAGGGGTCTCTACACTGAGGACAAGCAGGGGTCTGTACACTGAGGACAAGCAGGGGTCTGTACACTGAGGACAAGCAGGGGTCTGTACACTGAGGACAAGCAGGGCTCTGTACACTGAGGACAAGAAGGGCTCTGTACACTGAGGACAAGCAGCACTCTGTGCACTGAGGACATGCAGGGCTCTGTGCAGTGAGGACATGCAGGGCTCTGTGCAGTGAGGACAAGCAGGGCTCTGTACACTGAGGACAAGCAGGGCTCTGTGCACTGAGGACAAGCAGGGCTCTGTACACTGAGGACAAACTAGGCACTGTACTCTGAGGACAAACAGGGCTTTGTACACTGAGGGCAAGAAGGGGTCTGTACACTGAGGACAAGCAGGGCTCTGTGCACTGAGGACAAGCAGGGCTCTGTGCACTGAGGACAAGCAGGGCTCTGTGCACTGAGGACAAGCAGGGCTCTGTGCACTGAGGACAAGCAGGGCTCTGTACACTGAGGACAAGCAGGGCTCTGTACACTGAGGACAAGCAGGGCTCTGTACACTGAGGACAAGCAGGGCTCTGTGCAGTGAGGACAAGCAGGGCTCTGTACACTGAGGACAAGCAGGGCTCTGTACACTGAGGACAAGCGGTGCTCTGTACACTGAGGACAAGCGGCGCTCTGTGCAGTGAGGACAATCAGGGCTCTGTGCACTGAGGACAAGCGGCGCTCTGTACACTGAGGACAAGCGGCACTCTGTGCACTGAGGACAAGCGGGCTCTGTACACTGAGGACAAGCAGGGCTCTGTACACTGAGGACAAGCAGGGCTCTGTACACTGAGGACAAGTGGGGCTCTGTACACTGAGGACAAGCGGTGCTCTGTACACTGAGGACAAGCGGCGCTCTGTGCAGTGAGGACAATCAGGGCTCTGTGCAGTGAGGACAAGCGGCGCTCTGTACACTGAGGACAAGCGGCGCTCTGTGCAGTGAGGACAATCAGGGCTCTGTGCAGTGAGGACAAGCGGCGCTCTGTACACTGAGGACAAGCGGCACTCTGTGCACTGAGGACAAGCAGGGCTCTTCAAATGCGGGCTCACGGTGGCAGGGATTGTGAGCGGACAGTGGAGTTGACAGCCGCGGTGCGGCTGGACACAGGTGAGAGAGCGGTCTCACCTCCTCCCAGCCGGCCGCTGCTGCTCCTCGATGAAGCATGTAGTGAGGGCGGAAGTGGTTCCCCCCCCCCCCCCCCCCCCAGCAGGCTTCAGTGACGTTGTGCAGGGCAGGGGGGTGTTAGGTGTACTTAGGGGACATAGTGTGAGTTAGTTTAGTATAGTTAGTTTGATGATAGGTACTCTTTAAATGCTTTGATTCAGGGGCCCTAAGATAGCGATGACCCCATAGTCATAGACACGATAGAGAAGTTGTAATAGTTGATTTGAGGGTTGGTCACATTATGGGATTAGGTTTCCAGATAAGGTTTTGGTTTAAGTAAGAGCCTTATTACATGGGGCTATCATTGGCCAAACAGGCTGATATTGCTCTGTGTAATAGGGCCAACAATAGACAGGCAAGTGAGAAAACGCTAGTTTGTAGGCTGATCGGCGTGTTTTGACCCAACAAAAAAATGTCCTATTATGTGGGGAGATGTGTGGCCGATGGTCAGTTGCAGCAAAGCTCCCCATGAATGATCAAGTTGTAGTACCAATCTACGAAATCAGCAGTCACTGCAGGGTTGGGCCATACTATATTACCTCTACTGTGCAGCTGAGTTGGCATGATGGCCGATGCCTTGGGGCCTGGGCAACAGCCCTCACTAGTAGATTGTGGTGTCACAATTGGTTGGGCTTCCTTCTTACTGTATGTTTATATGTAATACATTTGGCTATCAATCATATGTCTCCAAACCTGCCTGTTCTGGAGGGCTGTGATGTGAATGAACGCCTTTGGACTCCACCCCAAGTCAGGGCAGAAAAAGATCAGGAACATTGGACTGCTCAATCCTATTGTTCTTGGGCAGATAAGCCAACACCAGAGAAGTCTGGCGGGAGCTTACATCCTCACTCTCCATTCTGAGTACTCAGGGTTAGTGTTGGGCACGAATATTCACAATACGAATATTTATCGCGAATATCGCATATTCGCGAATATTGCCAATATAGCGCAAAATATTCGCAATTACGAACATAATTTTTTTTTTTTCACAATACACATCACAGTGATCATCCCTCCCTGCTTCCAGCTTGTGGTGTAAACAAGGCTCCAATACTAGTTACTGTGTCAGACTGGTGGGCGCCCGGAAATTTGCATATGCAAATTTTCGCGCATATTGATCCCTTCCTTCTTTTAGCTCTTTTACCACGCGATATTGCGCATGCAAATTTTATGGTGAATGCGCATGCAAATTTTATGGTGCATAGTAAAAAAAAAAGGTTGCGAATATACAAATTTAGCAAATATCTGACGAATATTCATCCGCGAAATTGAATGTGGCCTATGCCGCTGAACACTACTCAGGGTATCGGGAGAGGTAGCTGTTTAACACATAAGACATTGGGCATCTATTCATCTCATGAACTTAGACCTTGAGAGCAGAGAGACCCGAATACAGGATTTAAAAAAAATTTCTCTAACCCAAGCAACCTTCTTAAAGGAAACCACACTAAATGGCAACGTTTAATCAGCTATCTAGTAAGGATAGGTGAAAAACTCCTCTTTAATTAATGGGGTATTCCGGGCAAAAACATCTTATCCTCTATCGAAAGGATAGGGGATAAGATGTCTGATCACGGGGGGCCCGCTGCTGGGACCCCCGCAATCTCCCTGCTGCAGCCCGCATTCTATGCGTAGCTGCGTCTGAAGTTTCGGAAACCGTCGGGCTTCCGAGACAGGGACATGACCTCACGCCACGCCCCTTCCATTCATGTCTATGGGAGGGGGCGTTGCAGCCGTTGCGCCCCCTCCCATAGAAATGAACTGAGGGGGCGTGGCGTGATGTCACGTCCCCGTCTCAGAAGCCCGGTGGTTTCCGAAACTTCAGACACAGCTACGCTGAGGCCCCCCCCCCCCCCGCGATCAGACATCTTATCCCCTATCCTTTCCATAGGGGATAAGATGTTTTGCCAGGAATACCCCTTTAAGCCCAAATTCAATTAAAGTGGTGTTTTTATTAATTTTCTCTGCATAATAAGCTGACTACATTACTAGCAGTGATTGGTTGGTAGAAAGGGTTACTGTTGTCTCTTTAGCTGGGTGTTGGGTGGTGAAGGTGATCCTATGAAGGCCATTGCAGTTCTTATCAGCACTGGGGGCTGCACTAAAGCCTCTGGAATGTCTCTCTTAATTTTCTGCAAGGTCAGCTTGTGACTAAAGATAAATTATGGGCACGCTGTGCTGATCATGGTCGGCCATGGCAGGCTAGATTGCAAGCTCTGCTGGGCAGGGACAAGGATCCTCTGTGTTTTTTGATCTAATAATTGAGCAATGACTCCTGCATTGTCTGAACCGCCCTTCTAAGTGTTTGTACAGCTCAGTTCTGTGTGTGTTGGCCTGTGACTGGAAAGCGGTGTTTGTATAGATAGACTGTGTACTGGAGTAGTTATAGAGTTATCTAGAGTGGAGATCTATGTGCTTATAAAAGCAAGTGTTAAAACAGAACTCCAGTGTCAGATTGCTGGGGGTCCAACTGCTGGGACCCTCCGTGATCTCCCGCACGCGCCCAGTATCCGTGCGTGAATGGGACATGTCAACCACCGCAAGACACGCCCCCTCCATGCAGCTCTATAGGAGAGCCGGAGCGCTGCACTCAGCTGTTTCCGGCACTGCCAAAGAGCTGCATGGAGGAGGCGTGTCAGCCGCAGCTTCGTGCTGTGGTCGAAACAGCTCAGTTCATGCAGGAAGCTGGTTCGCAGTGCTTGAAATCTGACACTTATGCCCTACCCTTAGGATAGTGGATAAGTTGTTACATTCTGGAGTTCTCCTTTAAGACCGGGTTTTCATAGATATTTTAACAAAATCAAATTATAGTTCACCTATCTGTTTTAAAGTAGGAAAATTCCCCCCATTAAATAACTGGAATGTATCTCATGTGCGTGGCCAACGCTCCATTTATTCTATATATGGCTTCTAAACATTGCCGAACTTAAAACTTGGCAATGTTCAGGAGCCACATGAAGAATCATCCTCTGCTGTCTCAGTAGGCTTGGCTGGATCTGGTCTCTGAGCTTAAAGGGGTTATCCACTATAAGGTGATTTTAGTACTTACCTGCCAGACAGTAATGGACATGCTTAGGAAGGATCTGTGCTTGTCTCGGAGCTAAATAGCTATGTTGTAAGATGACCATAATGCTGTGGCTATCTTTTTGTGAAATGACTATTTCCTGTTGGAGTTCCCTCCCTCTAACTACAAGTCCCACGACTCCTTTGTAAGTGGAAAGTCACTTTTCTCCCTTCCACACATCAGCCACCCCACCCACTGAAACACACCTGTGCTCCCTCCTATGCAATAGACCAGTGTTTTCTTACCAGGGTTCCTCCAGCTGTACATAAGTCGATGGAGAAAATACAAGACGTTCAGTTTTAGAAAGATTTTGTTTCAGATATAATGATGTTTGAGACAGCAGAGAGACAGTTACTGGTATTTCGTATGAATGCAGGGGTGATGTCACGGAAAGAGGTATAGAGCTGTGTGTTATCAGCATAGAAATAGTACTGGAAACCAAATCTACTGATTGTTTTTCCAATGCAAGATGTGTAGAGAGAAAAGAGGAGAGGACCCAGGACTGATCCCAAGGGAACCCCAACAGCAAGGGGAAGAGGAGAAGAAGAAGAGCTGTAAGAAGTCATAGCTGTAGAGTAACATACTGTACATATATATCTTTATTGGGACATTTATGGAAAATGAGGAGTGTTTACAGTATACTGCCTTGTGCTTTGCAATGTCACAGGTAGAGGAGCAGACAGGGAATGATTATAACAGGTTCTGCAGACTGTCCTGCTCTGTAGTGCAATGTTCTTGCAACAGCTCTGGGCAGGGAACTGGCAGGAGACCAGTGGGAGGGGAGTAGGCAGGGTGAGAAGACTGTTATGAAGAATGGAGTGAAAGTATTTAATTCTGGGAATTGTAGTACTGAGCAACTGCTTAACCAGGAAGTAGTGTTTTTTTTTACATAGTAAGGGAAAGGATTACAAATGCACAAAGAAAATTCATATTAGTGGTTTCAGAACTGGGGCAACCGGTAAAAATGTTTTTCCAGCATTTTTTTTTCTTTTACCTGACAACAGAGTACCCCTTTAAGGATCCTTTCACAGAGAAATTACCAATTTTTGTTCAGTTGATCAGTGCTCTTATCTGCCCATGCATGTGCAGGATTAGCAACTACCACACCTTGGGGGCCACTTATTTCCACGAAAAAGAAAGATCAAGCAAGTAAAAGTCCAAAATGTCAAAACCATTTTCCCAAATGAGTGACTTTAGGGTTCAATTCACACTAGGCAGATTTGCGACTGAATTGGGTTTACAAAAATGTATGGGCGACAACCCTAATCACATCACTGGCACTGGAAGTTTCAGTCACAGAAATTTCTGAAACACGTCTGCTGCGTGTGAATATATCCTTTATATAAGGGCCATATACATAAGATCGATTAGAAATCACCGCAATCAAGTATTCAATTTCCCTGCAGCGCCACCACAGGGAGTTTAAAGCATTACATGCAGCTTCTATTGAAACTAATACGCAGTCTTTGCCCTGTTGGTCATCCAGAGTGAGATACATACGTGTTACTGCTCTCCTTTCATAATGGCTAATAGACAAGGCACCTGAATGGAGGCTACCCTTTGAAAACACCATAGGGAAGATATATCAAAACCTGTGTAGAGGAAGAGGTGCAGGTGCCCATAGCAACCAATCAGATCACTTCTTTCATTTTTCAAAAGTCTTTTTGAAAGTAAATGAAACAATCTGATTGGTTTCTACGGGCAACTGTATCAATCTTCCTTTACACAAGTTTTGATAAATCTCCCACCATATTTCTAAACCAGACAACCCCTTTAAAAGGGCAATCCGCCCCTAGACATCTTATAAGTTTTCTGATCACGGGGGTCTGGCTCTGGGACCTCCCGCAATCTCCGCGCAGCACCCGACATTCTGAACTGTAATGTCCCAGTACAGGACATGGTCCTGCACTACACTTAGGCCCTGTCAGGTTGAGTCCCTCAGTGACCTGGGGGCTCTCCTGCAGTGTCTCCCCTGCTGTTACTTTAATGTTACTGATTTTATTATATGTATAGTCAGTATACTAATGTATAGACAGTATAAAGGACCTTTGGAGGACTAAAGTAATTGTCTAAAGGACCTGTGAGATGTTACATGTTATGTTTATGTTACCCAGAGAGCACCAGCTTAACACATGACCCGCAGGTTGACCTATGGGCTTCTGGCTCAGCCCCCTTTATAAGGGGGCAGCCATTACAATTCTGCCTCTTTTGCTCTTCCACCATCATTGCTTCTGAGGAACAGTGGAGACCAGATGTCTCAGTGCTAGTGTCCAGCTACCTTGAAGGCCTCAAATCTACAGTCACTTCCAGTAAGACAAGTCTATGTCTGCTGTCACTGCCCACAGTCTAGTCAAGCATCTAAAGTCTGTTACAAGTATAATTGGTCCCAGCGAGCTGCGAGGCCCTTCTGTTTTCCTGGCCACCTCTCTGGGATTCTAGCCAAGCTGTAGAGACTATAACACCCATCTGACCTCAGTAAAGCCTCCATTAAACCATGACCTGGTTGTGGACTCTCATTTCACTGCCTAGCCATTGGGATAGCAGAGATATCGTTTGCGTGATTCCCGATACCCAAAAACCACTGTAGCGTCGCAAACATTAGGGGTTAATAACACCTTGCCCTTGGGGTTAATACTATCTTCCCCATCCACCTACACCGCTACACCCCGTGGTCCCACCATTCACCGTGGCTCACCACAGAACAATATGTTCAGAACAAAGTTTGGTGCAGGCGTCCGTGGTCGTGACATCATGCCCCTCGCGGTGTCACGTCCCCTCCATTCATGGCTATGGAAGGGGCCTGGCAGCCACGGCCGCCCGCGCCAAGAGTTCTCAATGCGTGATCTGCACAGAGATTACGTAAGTCCCAGCGGCCTGACCCTCGCGATCAGACATCTTATACCCGATCTTTTGGATAGGGGATAAGATGTCTAGGGGCAGAGTACACCTTTAACAACAGGACAATACCTCAGTGAAGACAAAATGAGATTGGGACATAAATGAAAGAAATGTGAGAGTCACATTTCTATTGCATTACCATAACATTGCCTTCAAAGGTCAGCACATGGACTATCTAAGAATTCCTGGACAATATTTACATCACCTATACACATAATGGATGAGTAGTGAGCATGTCCGAATTGTTGTGGGCTTGGTACGAGCTGCAGTTTGTTTTGTTACGCTTCAGTATTTTCTGTGCCATATCATTACGTGGATTGGTATTTCTGTAATTAGGAACATGCAAGCAGATATTAAGAAGGACAACCAAGTGCTTTGTGCTATATACAGGGACCCACTGTTCCCTTCAATAAGAAGGTTAATGTATTGAATGGGTTAAAGGAACCAGCATACAAGGAATTAAAGGGGTTATTATTTGCCATCGGAAAAAAATTATCTAGAAACGTTTGTCCTTGGTTTGGGTCTTCTTAGTAGTGCATCTTAGCATAATTCCACTTTAGTCCTCCCACACCATAATTGTGCCAGTTATCCATTACATATTATAATAGATTCCCATATTCTTATTTATAATAAAATCTGCTTTAAAATCCACTTACTTTATCTTCTGTGTTCTGCAGCCACATTACATCCTTATTGATTTCTGTATCTGGAACTTTTCACACAGGAAAAAAACAGGGAGGCAGTACTATCTGTGCCTACATAATATACAAAGACAGGAAGGCAGTACTATCTGTGCCTACATAATATACAAAGACAGGGAGGCAGTACTATCTGTGCCTACATAATATACAAAGACAGGGAGGCAGTACTATCTGTGCCTACATAATATACAAAGACAGGGAGGCAGTACTATCTGTGCCTACATAATATACAAAGACAGAGAGGCAGTACTATCTGTGCCTACATAATATACAAAGACAGGGAGGCAGTACTATCTGTGCCTACATAATATACAAAGACAGGGAGGCAGTAATATACATGGCTTCATTGATTTACAGGGTCTGACGGGTAGGCTGTAATGTCTCTTTATGAGGGAGGTAATACCAATGTTTACATTATATACAGGGAGAGACAAGGTGGAAGTATATCCTTTGACAAAGTAATGTACAGGAATAGACAAGGGAATAATACTACTTGAGTCTACTTTAATTACAGGAAGAAACAAAGAGGCATTATATGTATTATATACAGGTAGAGACAAAAGGCAGAGGTATCTCATCACTAGGTCCAGATGGCATTTATCTGTACAAATCACTAGTCAAACCACACATAGAATACTGTGTACAGTACTGGTCAGACCACACATAGAATACTGTGTACAGTACTGGTCAGACCACACATAGAATACTGTGTACAGTACTGGTCAGACCACACATGGAATACTGTGTACAGTACTGGTCAGACCACACATAGAATACTGTGTACAGTACTGGGCACCAGTGTACAAGAAAGATTGTGGAGCTGGAGCGGGTTCAAAGACGGGCAACCAGAGTAATACAGGGAATGGGAGGACTACAGTACCCAGAAAGATTATCAGAATTAGGGTTATTTAGTTTAGAAAAAAGAAGGCTTAGGGGCGACCTAATAACTATGTATAAATATATCAGGGGACAGTACAGAGATCTCTCCCATGATCTATTTATACCCAGGACTGTATCTATAACAAGGGGGCATCCTCTACGTCTAGAGGAAAGAAGGTTTCTGCACCAGCACAGACGAGGGTTCTTTACTGTAACAGCAGTGAGACTAATATAACTCTCCATCAGGGGAAGAGGTCATGGTGAACTAAAAAAAAAAGAGTTCAAAAGAGGCCAGGAAACATTTCTGAAGATTAATAATATTACAGGTTATGGATATTAGATTTATAAGGACAGAAGATTAATCCAAGGATTTATTCTGCCATATTTGCAGTCGGGAATGAATTTTTCACCCGGTATGGGGCAATTGGCGTCTACCTCTGGATCAACACAACCGAGATACAATAGGTAGACAGGTTCATCTTGATGGACTTTTTTCAACCTTATGAACTATGTATCTATGAAGTATCAGGAAGGCAGTGTTTTCTTTTCCTATATCATTTACAGGTAGAGACAAAGAGGCAGTACTATCCTTGCCTAAATTAAATACAATGAGAGACAAGGCGACAATGCTATCTGTGCCTTTAATGTTCACAGAAAAAATTATGAGTCAATACTATCTCTGCCTACTTTATTTACAGGGACAGACAGGGAGACAGTGCAAGCTGGGTCTACATTATACTCAGAGAGAAACATATAGACAGTGTTATCTGCACCTACATTGAACACAAGGTGAAACATGGAAGCAGTACTATCTGTGCCTATATTATTTATAGGGATATAAAGAAAGCCATTAATTTCTCTTCAGAAAGCAGTGCTATCTGTGTTTACAGTATACATAGGGAGAAACATCTAGACAGTGCTATCGGTGCCTACACAATACACAGGGAGAAACATCTAGACAGTGCTATCTGTGCCTACATTATACACAGGGAGAAACATCAAGACAGTGCTATCTGTGCCTACATTATACACAGGGAGAAACATCAAGACAGTGCTATCTGTGCCTACATTATACACAGGGAGAAACATCTGGGCAGTGCTATCTGTGCCTACATTATACACAGGGAGAAACATCTAGACAGTGCTATCTGTGCCTACATTATACACAGGGAGAAACATCTAGACAGTGCTATCTGTGCCTACATTATACACAGGGAGAAACATCTAGACAGTGCTATCTGTGCCTACATTATACACAGGGAGAAACATCTAGACAGTGCTATCTGTGCCTACATTATACACAGGGAGAAACATCTAGACAGTGCTATCTGTGCCTACATTATACACAGGGAGAAACATCTGGGCAGTGCTATCTGTGCCTACATTATACACAGGGAGAAACATCTGGGCAGTGCTATCTGTGCCTACATTAAACACAAGGTGAAACATGGAAGCAGTGCTATCTGTGCCTATATTATTTATAGGGATATAGAGAAGGGCATTAATAACTCTTCAGAAAGTAGTGCTATCTGTGCCTAGATTATACACAGTCTATAGTGCTATCCATGCCTACATCATTTACATGCTGAGACAAGGACGCATTTTTACAAATGTCCAGATTTTACATAGGGACAGACAAGGTGGCAGTACTATCTGTGCCTATGTCACAGGGAGAGACAAAAGGCAGTTCCATAGGTTTCTACATTTTATACAGAGATACATGGTGGGCAGTATTTCCTGTGCCCACATTATTTACAGGGAGAGACAGAAGGGCAGCATAAGACAAGGAGGCAGTGCTATCTATGAATTTTATTGTCAATAATATTGAAAACATTTTTTTTCTTTTTGTAGATCAGGAGGCGCAGACCTACCCCAGCCACCCTCTTCCGTGTCTCAGATCAACAGTCTCCAGGTAAAGTCGCACCACTTACTGCTGTTTGTGTCAAGTTTGTGTGTGAGGGCTGAAATGCAATAGATATTTGCTAATAATGTGGGCAATCATATTGGACTCTCTACAGCCCCAATATCAGTCGCCAAATGCATGTCTGGCTGACAGCTGTTCTTTTCTATAGACATGGGTCCTTGTTCCAGCTGAACGTGCATGCGTTTTTTAATGGGGCAAGGGGATAGGCCGCTGCCAGACACTTGTGGTGACAGCTCATCTCCCTCGAGAACAAAAGAATTGGACATTGAAATTTCACAAGCCTGATTCTTCTTTAACTCAACATAATCTTGTGCTATGGCATTAACCGCTTGTATTCGTGAAGCCAGGGCGTGGCTTATCCTCAATACCACCCGAAGGTATACTGCTGGATCCTGGGCTAGGCACGTGAGCAATAATGACTCCGACGCCAGGTTACGGGCAATGGTAGCTTTACTGAGTAACAGATGGTGCAGTCTATACAGTGTAGCCGGGCCCACATAGGTGACCAGTGGTGGACCGGTGGAATTATTTTTTTTTAAGTCAACTGGTGCCAGAAAGTTAAACTGATTCGTGAATGACTTCTATTAAAAAATTTTACCCTTCCAGTACTTTTTAGCAGCTGTATGCTACAGAGGAAATTATTTTCTTTTTGAATTTCTTTTTTGTCTTGTCCACAGTGCTCTCTGCTGACACCTCTGTCCATGTTAGGAACTGTCCTGAGCAGCATAGGTTTGCAATGGGGATTTTCTCCTGCTCTGGACAGTTCCTGATATGGGCATCAGGTGTCAGCAGAGAGCACTGTGGACAAGACAAAAAAGAAATTCCAAAAGAAAAGAATTTCCCCTGTAGCATACAGCTGCTAAAGTATTGGAAGGGTAAAGATTTTTTAATAGAAGTTATTTACAAATCTGTTTAACTTTCTAGCACCAGTTGATTTAAAAAATAATTCCAACGGAGTACCCCTTTAACCCCTTAATGACCAAGCCCATTTTCACCTTAAGGACCAGGCCAATTTTATTTTTGCGTTTTCGTTTTTTCCTCCTCACCTTCTAAAATCCATAACTCTTTTAACTTTCCATCTACAGACCCATATAAGGGCTTGTTTTTTGCGTGACCAATTGTACTTTGTAATGAAACCTCTCATTTTACCATAAAATGTACGGCGAACCCCAAAAAACTTTTTTTAGAGAGGAAATTTTTATGAAAACCAAAATTTTGCACATTTTGGAGGGGTTCGTTTTCACACTGTACAATTTACGGTAAAAATGACATGTGTTCTTTATTCTGTGGGTCAATACGATTAAAATGATACCCATGGCTAGATACTTTTATATTTTTGTACCGCTTAAAAAAAAATCTAAAACTTTTTGTACAAAATCAGTAATCTAAAATCGCCCTATTTTGACCACCTATAACTTTTTCATTTTTCCGTATATAGGGCGGTATGAGGGCTCATTTCTTTGCGTCGCCATCTGTACTTTGTTTAGATACCACATTTGCACATATAAAACTTTTAGATAATTTTTTATTACATTTTTTTTGAATAAAATCTGACATGCAGCATGTTTTGGACTTTTTAAATTTTTTACGTTTACGCCATTCACCGTACGGGATCATTAACATTATATTTTGATAGTTCTGAAATTAACGCACGTGGCGATACCAAATATGTTTATAAAAATATTTTACGCTTTTTGGGGGTAAAATGGGAAAAACGGACAATTTTCATTTTTATTGGGGGAGGGGATTTTTTACTTTTTTTTACTTTTTATTTTTACATTTTTCAATTACTTTTTTTTACACTTTTTATGTCCCCATAGGGGACTATCTATAGCACTTTAGCAATCCTTTGATTGTTAATACTGTGCAGTGCTATGTATAGGACACAGCACTGCTCAGTATTATCGGTGATTTTCTGCTCTGGTCTGCTCGATCGCAGACCAGAGCAGAAGACCCCAGGAGACGGCCGGAGCCAGGTGAGGGGACCTCCGGCCGCCATGCTGGATGATCGGATCGCCGCGGCAGCACTGTGGGCGATCCGATCATCCAATCAAAGTACCGCAAATCCGCAGATGCCGTGATCTGTATTGGTCACGGCATCTGAGGGGTTAATGGCGGACATCCGCGCGATCACGGATGTCTGCCATTACGGGCGGGTCCCCGGCTGCTGCTAGCAGCTGGAACCTGCCGTGTATGACGCGAGCACCGTTCCGATGCTCGTGGTCATACACAGGACGTAAATGTACGTCCTGGTGCGGGAAGTCCCACCAAGCCAGGACGTACATTTACGTCCGTGGTCCTGAAGGGGCTAAGGGCTTGCTGGGACTTGCAGTTGTTTTGGACAATTTAGTGCAGGCCACGTTGACTTGACAATAGATGACAGTGACTGACTTGACTTGACTGGAGATAGACTAAGCTGTGACTGTAGCTTACTTGTAGCTTCATACTTGAGGCCTCCTATGACTCCAGACACACTCTTAGGGTACGTTCACATGGGCGGATTTATTTGCGGGTTTCCCGCTGTGTATTTGAAAGGGGGTGGGCTCTTTGCGGTTGTCCGCTGTAGATTTTCCGCTGCAGAATTTCCACTGTGGAAAATCAGCCACAAGCCCCATTGAAGTCAGTAGGGTCTGCGGCGGATTTTCCGTAGCGGAAATGACGCAGAGGAAAATCTGCTGCGGACAGCCGAGAAGAGCCCGCCCACTTTCAAATATGCAGCGGGAAACCCACAATTAAATCTGCCCGTGTTAACATACCCTTAGGCTCAACTACAACTCAGCAAAGACCCAGGGACTAAGAGAAAGGGGGGGGGGGGACTCTGGTGGGGTCCCATTGGTCACCCTTAAAGGAGAACTACGGGATTGAAAATTTTTATCCCCTATCCTAAGGATAGGGGATAAGTTTCAGATCGCAGGGGGTCCGACCGCTGGGGCCCCCCACGATCTCCCGTACGGGGCCACGACTCTCTGCATAGAGAGCGCGTGTCGACCACCCACGAGGCGGCGGCTGACACGCGCCCTCCATACACTGCTATGGGAGAGCCGAAGCGCTGCCTTCGGCGTTTTCCGGCTCTCCCATAGCAGTGTATGGAGGGGGAGTGTCGGCCGCTGCTTCGTGCGGTGGTCAACACGCCCTCTCTAACCAGAGAGCCGGGGCCCCGTATGGGAGATCGCAGGGGGCCCCAGCGGTCGGACCCCCCGCGATCTGAAACTTATCCCCTATCCTTAGGATAGGGGATACATTTTTCAATCCCGTAGTTCTCCTTTAAGTCACCTGGTCTCTTATACCTCCTGGGTAACAATAACATGACAATTCACATGACAACTGATGATCACATGTTAACCTTTCTTAAAGATACAACATTCTTATATACATAACATAGGGGATAATATACAATTACAGTAGAACAGATGCGGGGGGGGGGGGGGGGGCCCAGGGGACACTGCAGGGAGGCTACCTGACAGGGCAGCAAGAGTACGGGGTAACAACTCCTGTACTGGGCCACCACAATCTTATTTGGGGATGATCAGTGCACCCCTACATTTATATAAATCTACCTATCTATTCTATATCATGTCTATCTATCTATCTATCCATCTATAGGGGCCTAATAATGTTATGTGTATGGTTCAGTGGGCCATACTCACATATGTGCTTTATTATTTATTCGGACACTTTTGCGCCTTGCTCGACAAGGAAGCATGGCTGAGCAGGAAATGAGACATTCTGCGCCAAAATTTGCCCCTAATTTTTGGCAGAAAGCCAACTAATAGGTGATCTAAACTTAAAAAATGGGATCTAAAAATGCACCCAATTTATCGGATAAAAAGAACCACTGTGATAAATCTGTCTAAAGCAGTGTTTCTGGAAAGAGTGCCTCCAGCTGTTGCAAAACTACAACTCCCTGCATGCTCGGACAGCCTTTGGCTGTCCGGGCATGCTGGGTGTTGTAGTTTTGAGGCACGCTGGTTAGGAAACGCTGGCCTAAAAGAACCCATAAGACAGTTATCTCTCCTGATCCCTCTGTACACATGGAGGAATCTTCCTGCCTCGGCCAGTGATTGGCTGAACGGGCATTTCCTGCAGGAACCAGGAAGCAGCAGTGAGTGGTAGGGGTCAGGAGTTTGGGGTGGGCTGGGCATCCTTTTGGCTAGGATTCCACTGAGGTTTTGTCCTTGCGGTGTTCTAGGCTAAAATACGCCAGAAAAAAACACATGAAAAACTGCCACTGATTTTCCCTGCTTTCTGGCGTTTTTTCAGCAGTTTTTACATTTATGTGAAAATTGCATTTTTGCAGTTTCCCTGCGGTGTTTTTTTTTTAGAATTTTGTTAGGTACAAAAAAAAATTATGCAGATTGTAGGGAATTAAATTTATATTTTTTTAGAACAAATTTAGGAACAAATTTATGTGAGTGGGCAGGGACTTAAAAATCTGTCTCTTAGGCTTCTTTCACACTATGAGCATTCATCCATTATTAAACATCCGTTTTCTGTGTAAAAACGGACATTTAATAACAGATTAAATAACGGGTGCTAACGGATGAATAAATATTCATCCGTTAAAAAAACCCGTTATCCCTCATGTATGGCCGAACACCTCTGCCTACAGACTCCCACAGCTGGGACTACTACTACTCCCATCATGGAACAGACTTCTTTCCATGATGGCAGTAGTAATTCCCTGGCTGCGGGAGTCTGTAGACAGCTGGGGAGGCTACATTAGTGTTTGTACTACTACCCCCATCATAGAACAGAGTCGGTTCCATGATGGGGATTGTAGTACAGGGGCTGAGGGATTGATCGCACCGGGTTTCATTTCTGCGACCCGATGCGATCTGAAGTTATTAAGCAGGGGAGCGGGCGGCATGCTCCGCAACCCTGCGATGTATGGTGTGTTTAACTTTCATTTTTGAATCCCCCGCGGGAGCCCTGAATGGCCGGTACTGAGGAGCTAATCAGGGCTCTCAGTGGGAGATTTAAAAATTAACATTGTGAGTAGCAGGGGCCATATCTATATTAAAAGCGCTATGGGGGGCAAGATATATAGCGCTGCGGGGGGGGGGGGGGGGGCAGACATATAGCCCATATATCTAGCCCACCAGCAGTGCATTAGATATGACCCCACCGGCGCATTAATAAATATATACCCCCCCCCCGCCAGCGCATTAAATATATACCCCAGCAGCGCATGTATAATGTAGCCTCGCAGCGCTTCTATATACATATGCCACTGCAGCGCTATATGTGAAAAGCATTCTAGCAGCAGCATCGGCCGCCTGATGCTGCTGATAGAAATACTTTTCATACATAGCGCTGCAGTGGCATATGTATATAGAAGCGCTGTGGGGGGGGGGGGGGGGGTGGTAGATAATGCTATATGTCTGCCCCCCCCAGTGCTTCTATATACATATATCCCTGTAGCGCTATTAATGAAAAGTATTTCTATTAGCAGCACATAGTACCGGCAGACGGCTCCTGGCATTATGTGCTCCTTATAGAAATACATTTCATTCATAGCACTGCAGGGGTATATGTATATAGATGCGCTGGGGGGGCAGACATATAGCGTTATCTGCCCCCCACAGCGCTTCTATATACATATGCCGGCGCTGCGCTATGAATGAAAAGTATTTCTATAAGGAGCGCATAGTGCCAGGAGCCGTCTAACGTCCGTAGGCCATAGACTTCAATGTTAAAAATAACGTCCGGTTAATTTATCCGTTTCTTGTGACGGAAAAAAAATTTGTGCATGTTCTGTTAATTCTTCCTTCACAACTAACGGCTGTTATTCATGAAGGACTATAACAGATCATAACGGATAATCAAAAAATCCCATAGACTTGAATGGGATTTTGTAACGGACGTTTATAACGCATCTTTTAACGGATTAATTTTATAATGTGAAAGCAGCCTTAGTGTAGATACTACAGCTCCCAGCATGGAACAGCCTGGGAGTAGTAGTAGTACCTAATTAATCTAAAAAATAAAGAGAAAAAAGATGAAAAGTAGTAAAAATCATACACACTTTATAAAACACATTATTAAAAAACATTATTAAAAAAAAGTTTCACAAAATTAATTTAAAAAAAATATTATTTTTACAATTACATGGCCCCTTTAAACATTTTTTACATTGCCGGCCACATTTTTATGTCCCTGTCTGCTCACATAAATTGGTCCCTGATTGAAAGTGAATAAAAAAAAATTTCAAAAAAATTTAAATTTTGTTCCCTACAATTTTTTACATCCCTAACTTATTTATTTTTTCACTCTCATAGACTTCTATAGGAGAAAAACCCCAAGATTTTCCCCCAAAAAGTGCCAAAGTCTCAATCAACATGAGGACGTTTTTCAAAAATGAGCACAAAATTGCAAAATAAACGCCAAAAGGATTTTAAAAAATGGCAAACCAAAAAAACGCTAAGTGGATATGGCATTCTGAAGTTCTATATCGACTTCCAGCTAACATCTGGCCGCAGCGTTTTTTTCACAGAAAGAAACGCAGTGCGCCAGAATGGGCGTTTTTATTGGAGTTTTCGGGTGAAAAACCTTGGTGGAATTGCAGCCTTTTTAAACATTCTAAAGTAAATGCATTTGTCATGTGTCTGTCTCCATTGTCTATAACATCATAATGACTTTTTTTCCCCTTTTAATCTTATTTTATCTTACAGAGGATGACCCTACAATATACCAGGTACCTATTGCTTCATTTTTTTTTATCACTTAAAGGCTAGGACTCCACTGAGATTTTTGCCCTGCGATTTTTGTGGCATAAAAATGCCAGAAAAAAAAACCTGAAAAACTGCCACAGTTTTTCCCTGCATTTTGGTGTTTTTTCTGGCGTTTTTACCTTTGTGTTGAACTTGCCTTTTTTAGCCCCTTTGGCGTTTTTTTATTTATTTATTTTTTTTTACAAAAAAAAGGATGCAGTAGGGATGTAAAAATGTATTTAGCTAAATGTAATTTTTTTCTAACAAAATTGTAATCAAATTTTTTTATAAAGTGTGTGTGTTTAACTTTTTTTTCTCTTTTTTTTCTTTTTAATTTTTTATGTAGTACTACTACTCCCAGCATGGAACACACTGTCCCATGATGGGAGTAGTAGTACCTGTACTATAGACATATCGCTCCGGGTCTCAGTCCTGGCACCCGATGCGATCGTCCATTATATAGCAGAGAAGCGGAGCGGCTCTATACAGTGCTCGCATCTCTGCTCTGTAGTCCGGCCAGTGATGTGAATAGATCATCGTTCATATTTTCCGCCCAGAGCTGTGATTGGCCGTATGGTTGCAGCCAATCACAGCTCTGAGGAAAATATGAATGAGTGGCCCGAGTATAGTGCAGAGCAGGGATGCGAGCGATGTATACAGCTGCTCCATCTCTGCTATAGACAGGACGTGATACCCGCTGTGATCTGTTCTTACCTGCAAGTACTACTACTCCTAACATGGAGCACACTCTGCTCCATGCTGGGAGCTGTAGTACCTGCATTAATAGACAGATCGCAGCGAGTGTAATTTCTGACACATGATGCGATCTGTCTATTAATGCAGGTACTACAGCTCCCAGCATGGAGCAGAGTGTGCTCCATGTTAGGAGTAGTAGTACTTGTAGTTAAGGAAAGATCACAGCAGGTATCACTCCTGACACCCGCTGTAATCCTCCTGTATAATGTATAGATGCGGCGGCCGCTCTTCTATGGTCCGCTGCACAGCCATATATATATACACATATTCCTAGAGCTGTGATAGGCTGGAACCATCTGGCCAATCACAACTCTCTGCGGGAAATATGAATATGTGTATATATACTTCAGTGCAGGGGACCATAGAAGAGCGGCCGCCGCATCTATACATTATACAGGAGGATCGCAACAGGCGATCTGTCTATTAGTACAGGTACTACTACTCCCATCATGTAACAGTGTGTTCCATGCTGGGAGTAGTAGTACTACCTAAAAAATGGAGAGAAAAAAAGTGAAAAACACGCAAACACTACATTTTTATTATTGTTGGCTACATTTTTTGTGCTTTACCCGCTCACATAAATTGATCCCTGTTTAAAAATTAATAAACATTTCGTAATAAAAAAGATAAATTTCGTTAGGTACAATTTTTTCCATCACTACTGTATCTTTTTTATTGTTTTTTTTATGGTTCCCTACGAAATTTTTATAAAAAAGGTATCTCCATCACTTTTTTGGATCGCTAAAGTCCAAAAAAGAATAAAAACCGCCTGCAAAAACGCAAAATTTAAAACCAACATGGCGTTTTTCTTGCCGTTTTTGCTCTCCCATAGGTTTCTATGGAAGGGAAACGCTACGATTTCTGGGCAAAAAATGCCAAAAGGATAAAAAAAAAGGCAAACTGAAAAACGCCAAGTGAATCATACTATTGACTTGCAGCTAACATCTGGACAAGGATTTTCACTGAAAAAAACGCCGTGCTGGAAAATTGGCGTTTTTGACAGTGATTTTTGCAAAAAAAAAAAACTCAGTGGTGTTCCAGCCAAAGGGGTATTCCTGTGAAAAACAATTTTTTTTTTAATATATCAAATGGCTCCAGAAAGTTAAACAGATTTGTAAATTACTTCTATTAAAAAATCTTAATGTTTCCAGTTCTTATCAGCTGCTGAAGTTGAGTTGTTCTTTTCTGTCTGACAACAGCGCTGAAACCTCTGTCCATGTCAGGAACTGTCCAGAGCAGGAGCAAATCCTCACAGCAAACCTTTTATGCTCTGGACAGTTCCTGAGACAGACAGAGGTGTCAGCAGAGAGCACTGTTGTCAGACAGAAAAGAACAACTCAACTTCAGCAACTGATAGGAACTAGAATGATTAAGATTTTGTAATAGGAGTAAATTACAAATCTGTTTAACTTTCTGGAGCCAGTTGATAGGGCAAAAATGCTTTTTACTGGAATACCCCTTTAAGGCTGGAGAGACTCTCGGCACCAAACTGACCAACCAACCAACCAGACCTACCCATTGTCCTGCCTGCCACTTAAAAACTGCTGGCGTCAGTCGTGACCGCAGTCGTCACTTGACATACCCTACAAAAGGGTTTATGAGATCAGGAACTATAAAAATAAAATGTTGGCTTATTTTTTTTTTGTTCTGGGAACAGCGCCCCAAATATCCTTGGGCCGAGTTTGGTATTGCAGCTCAGCCTCCTTCACATGAATTGTTACTGAACTGAACTACCAAATCAGAATATATCAATGATCTGCGATATTTGATAAGGCGGCCATTTTGGTCTGCGGCTACCACCCAGTAACCAACTGCTATACAGCCATTGAGTTCAGCTATAAACTACATGGTCTGAGGACCTGGCAGTGAATGGGTTAAACTTATTTTGGCTGATTAGGCAATTTAACAGGTATAGCTTACCCCCCTCCTCACAGACTATGCTCTCCTGCCCTTCCTCCCCCACCCCATGGGGTGAAAATACGTAATGGAATTTCTGATGAAGGGGGGGGGGGATGTTGAAATTCAGAGGAGTGAACAAAAGGGTTTATTTAAAGCGAAGAACGTTCTGCTCCAAAATCACACTGAGTATGACCTCAATGGCAAAGCAAGGCCACCTGAGGAACGGTGTGGGGGCAGGGACGGGAGATGAAGAATTGGGTTTTCATAAGAGTGGCCTACAGATCAGAAGCCATACATAGTGCACAGTTTCCCAACTAGGGTGCCTCCAGCTGTTGCCAAACTACGACTCCCAGCATGCCCGGACAGCCGGAGGCTGCACTAGTGAAATGTATATTAATCATAGTATTACACCTTAGTATTGTGTACTAGGAAGTGCATCTATACATATACTTTGCACAGTCATTTACAGGCCCCCATGCACATTAAAGGGGTACTCCGGAGCTTAGACATCTTATCCCCTACCGAAAGGATAGGGGATAAGATGCCTGATCGCGGGGGTCCCACCGCTGGGGACCCCCTTGATCTTGCACACAGCACCCCAGTTAAAATCATTCCCCGTAGCATGTTCGCTCCGGGTCTGATTACCGGCGACCACGGGGCAGGCGGCGTGTGACGTCACGCCTCCGCCCCCTGTGTGACGTCACGCTCCGCCCCTCAATGCATGCCTATGGGAGGGGGCGTGACAGCTGTCACGCCCCCTCCCATGGGCTTGCATTGAGGGGTGGAGCGTGACGTCACACGCCGGCTGCCCCGTGGTCGCCGGTAATCAGACCCGGAGCGAACATGCTCCGGGGAATGATTTTAACTGGGGTGCTGTGTGCAAGATCAAGGGGATCCCCAGCGGCGGGACCCCCGCGATCAGGCATCTTATCCCCTATCCTTTCGATAGGGGATAAGATGTCTAAGCGCCGGAGTTCCCCTTTAAAGAAAAAGTCTATGAACCTGCTGATTTCAATGAGATCAGATGACTATATGGGGCAGACTATAGGGGAAACTTATCAAAACTTGTGTAGAGGGAGAGTGGTACAGTTGCCCATAGCAACCAATCAGTTGGTTTCACTTTCATTATAATGAGGCCTGTGAAAAATGAAAGAAGCAATCTGATTGGTTGCTATGGGCAACAGCACCACTCTTCCTCTACACAGGTTTTGACAAATCTCCCTCTATGTCCGGAAAAGAAGGATTGGGCATGTTGGATCTCTGAATTTTAATGTCTAATACTTGGAGATAAGCTGAAAGCCAAAAGGTGTCAGGCAGCTTTCTCTCCCTATTGAAAACACATGCATGCTCGGCTGAACTGAGCATGCATGTATGCAGAAGGGGGGGGGGTATATAGGCAACTTTAGGCTGGTTTCAGACTTCCATATTATGGTATGTACACATGGCGGAATGTCCGTAGGAATATTCCGCACGGACATTTCATTGCAGCAGAGTCCCATTGATTTCAATGGGATTCTGCTGTACCTTCCAAATGGCGGAATGTGGCTTCCGCGGAAATCCCGATTCTCCCATCCGTAAAAGAGAATAGGCATGTCTATTCTTTTTGTGGATTTTGCTTGGAACTGCAATGCCGTCTATGAGACGGCGCGTATCCGAGCAGTCCTAGCGCCCGCCAGATAGGGCAGATGTGCAGAATGTCCGCACGTGTTTTCCGTGCGGACATTCCGCACATTTTACGCCATGTGAACATATCGTGTGCTGAGTTTGGTTTATTGGAATCACAGGGTTTTTTATTATTATTATTATTATTATTATTATTATTGTCTTCCTTAATAGGGATGTACAGTATATTATATATGTTTTTAGCTGGCAGCAAAGTAGGTACACAGAGGAGAATCTACCTTTTCTTACCTAGTTGTGGCCATGATCTTAGTGTAGGATACCAAAGGTGGAGGCTGAATAAGAATATTAATAATAATAATCCCTTATTTATATAGCGCACACAGATTCCGCAGCGCTGTACGCTCAAATTGGGGACTAGTCCACACATGACATCTGATGCATTCAAAAAAATACCCAGCTTTTCTGCAAAAGAAGGAGCACTTTCCAAATTGACTATTTGCAGAATTTGCCCTGTATACACAGCAAATCCACCATACCTAATGGGTTTAAAGGGGTACTCCGGAGGAAACAAAATTTGTATTCAAATCAACTGGTGACAAAAAGTTAGACAGATTTGTATATTACTTTTATAAAGATAAAAAAAATCAAGTCTTCTAGTGCTTATGAGCTACAGTATGACCTGGAGGAAGTTGTGTAGTTCTTTCCAGTAAGACACTGTGGTCCCTGCTGCCACCTCTGTCCTTGTCAGAAACTGTCAAGAGCTGGAGACAGAGGTTTGCTTAGGGGAGGGACAGTTCATGCACCGACAGAGGTGGCAGCAGAGAGCACGGTGTCTGAGTGGAAAGACTACATGACTTCCTCCAGGGCTTACAGCACTTAAATACTAGTCTGATTTTCCATTGTAGTCAATGGGGGGAGATTAATGAAAACTTGTGCAGAGGAGAAGTTGCCCAGTTGCCCATAGCAACCAATCAGATCGCTTCTTTCATTTTTCACAGGCCATCTTAAAAATGAAAGAAGTGATCCGATTGGTTGCTATGGGCAACTAGGCAAGTTTTCCTCTAGACAGGTTTTGATAAATGTTCCCTAATGAGCTTGGATTCCCGACAGGTTTTGAGGTATAATTCATGTGGAATATGCGCCAAATTACTCAGAGTGAACGTACCCTAAGATAATGCTGTCTATTGGCTGGACATTAGTCATTCATTGTATGGTAGAGGGTGTGATGCAGGGCAGATTGAATTACCCTAGGGGTAGATGGCATTAACCCCTTGTATTCGTGACGCCAGGGTGTGGTTTATCCTCAATACCACCTGAAGGTATACCGCTGGATCCTGGGCTAGGCATGGGGGCAAGAAACTCCAACATTAAGTTACGGACAATAGTAGATTTACTGAGTGACAGATGGTACAGTCTATACAGTGTAGCCAGGGCCCAAGTAGGTGACCAGTGACTTCAGAGACCTTACGGGATTGCTGGGACTTGCAGTAGATTTGGACAATTTTAGTGCAGGCCACGTTGACTTGACAATAGATGACTGTGACTAACTTGATTTGAGACGGACTAAGCTGTGACTGTAGCTTACTTGTAGACTTGAGGCCTCCTATGGACTCCAGACACACTCTAGAACAGTGGTTTTCAAACTGTGGCCCTCCAGATGTTGCAAAACTACAATTCCCAGCATGCCCGGACAGCCTTTGGCTGTCCGGGCATGCTGGGAGTTGTAGTTTTGCAACATCTGGAGGGCCACAGTTTGAAGACCGCTGCTCTAGGACTTGACTTCACAGGACCTCAGCAAAGACTTAAAGGGGTATTCCAGGAAAAAACTTTTTTTTATATATCAACTGGCTCCAGAAAGTTAAACAGATTTGTAAATTACTTCTATTAAAAAATCTTAATCCTTTCAGTACTTATGAGCTTCTGAAGTTAAGGTTGTTCTTTTCTGTCTAAGTGCTCTCTGATGACACCTGTCTCGGGAAACGCCCAGTTTAGAAGAGGTTTGCTATGGGGATTTGCTTCCAAACTGGGCGTTTCCCGAGACACGTGTCATCAGAGAGCACTTAGACAGAAAAGAACAACCTTAACTTCAGAAGCTCATAAGTACTGAAAGGATTAAGATTTTTTAATAGAAGTAATTTACAAATCTGTTTAACTTTCTGGAGCCAGTTGATATATAAAAAAAAAGTTTTTTTCCTGGATAACCCCCTTTAATTGGAAATCAAGAGCATAAGAGAGAGAGCTAGCTCCACGCTTAGGTCACATGGTCACTGATACCTCCTGGGTAACAATCACATGACAACTCACATGACAACTGGTGATCACATGTTAACATTTCTTAAAGCAATAACACTCTTAAATACATTTTAAGGTATAACACATGGCAGAAAATATATATATATAAGGGTACAGTTGTCGGGGGCCCAAGGGACACTGCAGGGAGGCTGCCTGACAGGACAGCAAGGGTACAGGGGTACTGGGCCACCACAATTGGATTCCTCTTCTCATCCATGATGATATAACAGAGCTGGTGGATGTTAGAGAACGTTCTTCGTCCGGGAGCGACGCCCCCTCCGCTTGATTGATGGGCCGCGTCATTGTTCCGCTCACTGAACAGACGGAGCGGAACGATGACGCAGCCCATCAATTAAGCGGAGGGGGCAAAGCTCCCGGCTGAAGAACGGGAGTAGATGAGAAGAGCTCCCCGCCCAGGTGACTACTTAACGGCGGCGGCGGTGACTAGTTTATAACTTCATATCTTCACCATCCCTGGGGGCAGGAGCTTCCCCTGGGAATGGTGAAAATAAAGATTTTACCCTATATAACGCTTTGCCAAGCGTTATATAGGGTAAAATCTGATGATTGGTTCCCTTCAACCTCAGTTTCTTTGGCAATTCAGTGGTCATCTTGGAGGAGTTTGGTGCTCTTATCATGGTGGAATACTGCCCTGTGACCCCGTCTCTGAAGGGAGGAGGGAGGGGATCATGCTCGGCTTCAGTAGGTCACAGGACATGTTGGCATTCATGGTTCCCTCAATGAACTGTACCTCCCCAGTGCCAGCAGCATTCATGTATCCCCAGACCATGATACTCCTACCACCATGCTTTACTGTAAACCAGACACACTTGTCTTTGTACTCCTCTCCTGGTTCCTGCCACACACACTTGACACCATCTGAGCCAAATGAGTTTATCTTGGTCTCATCAGACCCCAGGACATGGTTCCAGTAATCCATCCATTTGCTTGTCTTCAGCAAACAGTTTGTGGGCTTTCTTCTGCTTCATCTTTAAGGCTAAGTTTCCACTTGGTTTTTTTTCTGGCAGTTTTTGGAAAACTGCCACTGCAGTTTTTGAGCCAAAGTCAGAAGTGGATCCATAAGGAAGGAGAAGAGTAAGTTCTTCCTTTATATTTCCCATTCCTTTTGAATACATTTCTGGCTTTGGCTCAAAAACTGCAGTGGCAGAAATCCAAAAACTGCCAGAAATAAACCAAGTGGAAACTTAGCCTAAAGGAGACATCCTCCTGAGACCACAGCCATGCAAAACAATTTAATGCAGTGTGCGGTGTATGGTCTGAGCACTGGCAGGCTGCTGACTGGCATGCAGCTCAGTTTCAGGGCCTTGGCAATAATCTTATAGTTTAGGCCTTCTTTATATAGCGCAATATATATTATTTTTTCAGATCCTCAGAGAGTTCCTTGCCATGAAGTGCCAAAGACCAGTATTAGAAAGTGTGAAAGTGATAACACCAAATTTAAGACGTCTGCTCCCCATTCACACCTGACATTTTGTACGACTAATATTCCCAGTATCTCCCATGAGTAAGTCCATCCCTCACTTTATATAATTTGAGGGGTGGACTCACTTATGGGAGATACTGTATATATAATGTGAGGGGTGGACTCACTTATGGGATATACTGTATATATAATGTGAGGGGTGGACTCACTTATGGGATATACTGTATATATAATGTGAGGGGTGGAGTCACTTATGGGAGATACTGTATATATAATGCGAGGGGTGGACTCACTTATGGGAGATGCTGTATATATAATGCGAGGGGTGGACTCACTTATGGGGGATAATGTATATATAATGTGAGGGGTGGAGTCACTTAAGGGATATACTGTATATATAATGTGAGGGGTGGACTCACTTATGGGATATACTGTATATAATTTGAGGGGTGGACTCACTTATGGGAGATACTGTATATAGAATGTGAGGGGCGGACTCATTTATGGGAGATACTGTATATATAATGTGAGGGGTGGACTCACTTATGGGAGATACTGTATATATAATGTGAGGGGTGGACTCACTTATGGCATATACTGTATATATAATGTGAGGGGTGGAGTCACTTATGGGAGATACTGTATATAATGTGAGGGGTGGACTCATTTATGGGAGATACTGTATATAATGTGAGGGGTGGACTCACTTATGGGAGATACTGTATATAATGTGAGGGGTGGACTCACTTATGGGACATACTGTATATATAATGTGAGGGGTGGACTCACTTATGGGAGATACTGTATATGATGTGAGGGGTGGACTCACTTATGGGATATACTGTATATAATGTGAGGGGTGGACTCACTTATGGGAGATACTGTATATATAATGTGAGGGGTGGAGTCACTTATGGGAGATACTGTATATGATGTGAGGGGTGGACTCACTTATGGCATATACTGTATATATAATGTGAGGGGTGGAGTCACTTATGGGAGATACTGTATATATAATGTGAGGGGAGGACTCACTTATGGGAGATACTGTATATAATGTGAGGGGTGGACTCACTTATGGCATATACTGTATATATAATGTGAGGGGTGGACTCACTTATGGGATATACTGTATATATAATGTGAGGGGTGGACTCACTTATGGGAGATACTGTATATAATGTGAGGGGTGGACTCACTTATGGCATATACTGTATATATAATGTGAGGGGTGGACTCACTTATGGGAGATACTGTATATATAATGTGAGGGGTGGACTCACTTATGGGAGATACTGTATATAATGTGAGGGGTGGACTCACTTATGGGAGATACTGTATATAATGTGAGGGGTGGACTCACTTATGGGATATACTGTATATATAATGTGAGGGATGGACTCACTCATGGGATATACTGTATATATATAATGTGAGGGGTGGAGTCACTTATGGGATATACTGTATATAATGTGAGGGGTGGAGTCACTTATGGGATATACTGTATATAATGTGAGGGGTGGACTCACTTATGGGAGATACTGTATATAATGTGAGGGGTGGACTCACTTATGGGAGATACTGTATATAATGTGAGGGGTGGACTCACTTATAGGATATACTGTATATAATGTGAGTGGTGGACTCACTTATGGGAGATACTGTATATATATAATGTGAGGGGTGGAGTCACTTATGGGAGATACTGTATATAATGTGAGGGGTGGACTCACTTATGGGAGATACTGTATATATAATGTGAGGGGTGGAGTCACTTATGGAAGATACTTTATATAATGTGAGGGGTGGAGTCACTTATGGGATATACTGTATATATATAATGTGAGGGGTGGAGTCACTTATGGGAGATACTGTATATAATGTGAGGGGTGGACTCACTTATGGGAGATACTGTATATAATGTGAGGGGTGGACTCACTTATGGCATATACTGTATATATAATGTGAGGGGTGGACTCACTTATGGGATATACTGTATATATAATGTGAGGGGTGGAGTCACTTATGGGAGATACTGTATATATAATGTGAGGGGTGGACTCACTTATGGGAGATACTGTATATAATGTGAGGGGTGGACTCACTTATGGGAGATACTGTATATAATGTGAGGGGTGGACTCACTCATGGGATATACTGTATATAATGTGAGGGGTGGACTCACTTATGGGAGATACTGTATATAATGTGAGGGGTGGACTCACTTATGGGATATACTGTATATATAATGTGAGGGGTGGAGTCACTTATGGGAGATACTGTATATAATGTGGGGGGTGGACTCACTTATGGGAGATACTGTATATATAATGTGAGGGGTGGACTCACTTATGGGATATACTGTATATATAATGTGAGGGGTGGACTCACTTATGGAAGATACTGTATATATAATGTGAGGGGTGGACTAACTTATGGGATATACTGTATATATAATGTGAGGGGTGGAGTCACTTATGGGAGATACTGTATATAATGTGGGGGGTGGACTCACTTATGGGAGATACTGTATATATAATGTGAGGGGTGGACTCACTTATGGGATATACTGTATATATAATGTGAGGGGTGGACTCACTTATGGAAGATACTGTATATATAATGTGAGGGGTGGACTAACTTATGGGATATACTGTATATATATAATGTGAGGGGTTGACTCACTTATGGGAGATACTGTATATATAATGTGAGGGGTGGACTCACTAATGGGATATACTGTATATATGATGTGAGGGGTGGACTCACTTATGGGAGATACTGTATATAATGTGAGGGGTGGACTCACTTATGGCATATACTGTATATATAATGTGAGGGGTGGACTCACTTATGGGAGATACTGTATATATAATGTGAGGGGTGGACTCACTTATGGGAGATACTGTATATAATGTGAGGGGTGGAGTCACTTATGGGAGATACTGTATATATAATGTGAGGGGTGGACTCACTCATGGGATATACTGTATATATAATGTGAGGGGTGGACTCACTTATGGGAGATACTGTATATATAATGTGAGGGGTGGATTCACTTATGGGAGATACTGTATATATAATGTGAGGGGTGGACTCACTTATGGGATATACTGTATATATAATGTGAGGGGTGGACTCACTTATGGGAGATACTGTATATATAATGTGAGGGGTGGAGTCACTTATGGGAGATACTGTATATATAATGTGAGGGGTGGAGTCACTTATGGGAGATACTGTATATATAATGTGAGGGGTGGACTCACTTATGGGAGATACTGTATATATAATGTGAGGGGTGGACTCACTTATGGGATATACTGTATATATAATGTGAGGGGTGGACTCACTTATGGCATATACTGTATATAATGTGAGGGATGGACTCACTCATGGGATATACTGTATATATATAATGTGAGGGGTGGAGTCACTTATGGGAGATACTGTATATATAATGTGAGGGGTGGACTCACTTATGGGAGATACTGTATATATAATGTGAGGGGTGGACTCACTTATGGGAGATACTGTATATAATGTGAGGGGTGGAGTCACTTATGGGAGATACTATATATATAATGTGAGGGGTGGACTCACTTATGGGAGATACTGTATATATAATGTGAGGGGTGGAGTCACTTATGGCATATACTGTATATATAATGTGAGGGGTGGACTCACTTATGGGAGATACTGTATATAATGTGAGGGGTGGACTCACTTATGGGATATACTGTATATATAATGTGAGGGGTGGACTCACTTATGGGAGATACTGTATATAATGTGAGGGGTGGACTCACTTATGGGAGATACTGTATATAATGTGAGGGGTGGACTCACTCATGGGATATACTGTATATATAATGTGAGGGGTGGACTCACTTATGGGAGATACTGTATATAATGTGAGGGGTGGACTCACTTATGGGAGATACTGTATATAATGTGAGGGGTGGACTCACTTATGGCATATACTGTATATAATGTGAGGGATGGACTCACTCATGGGATATACTGTATATATATATAATGTGAGGGGTGGAGTCACTTATGGGATATACTGTATATAATGTGAGGGGTGGACTCACTTATGGGAGATACTGTATACAATGTGAGGGGTGGAGTCACTTATGGGAGATACTGTATATATAATGTGAGGGGTGGACTCACTTATGGGATATACTGTATATATAATGTGAGGGGTGGACTCACTTATGGGATATACTGTATATATAATGTGAGGGGTGGAGTCACTTATGGGAGATACTGTATATATAATGTGAGGGGTGGACTCACTTATGGGATATACTGTATATATAATGTGAGGGGTGGACTCACTTATAGGATATACTGTATATAATGTGAGTGGTGGACTCACTTATGGGAGATACTGTATATAATGTGAGGGGTGGACTCACTTATGGGAGATACTGTATATAATGTGAGGGGTGGACTCACTTATGGGTGATACTGTATATATAATGTGAGGGGTGGAGTCACTTATGGGAGATACTGTATATATAATGTGAGGGGGGGACTCACTTATAGGATATACTGTATATAATGTGAGTGGTGGACTCACTTATGGGAGATACTGTATATATAATGTGAGGGGTGGACTCACTTATGGCATATACTGTATATATAATGTGAGGGGTGGACTCACTTATGGGAGATACTGTATATAATGTGAGGGGTGGACTCACTTATGGGAGATACTGTATATAATGTGAGGGGTGGACTCACTTATGGCATATACTGTATATATAATGTGAGGGGTGGACTCACTTATGGGAGATACTGTATATATAATGTGAGGGGTGGACTCAGTTATGGGAGATACTGTATATAATGTGAGGGGTGGACTCACTTATGGGAGATACTGTATATAATGTGAGGGGTGGACTCACTTATGGGAGATACTGTATATATAATGTGAGGGGTGGACTCACTTATGGGAGATACTGTATATAATGTGAGGGGTGGACTCACTTATGGGAGATACTGTATATAATGTGAGGGGTGGACTCTCTTATAGGAGATACTGTATATAATGTGAGGGGTGGAATCACTTATGGGAGATACTGTATATAATGTGAGGGGTGGACTCACTTATAGGATATACTGTATATATAATGTGAGGGGTGGACTCACTTATGGGAGATACTGTATATAATGTGAGGGGTGGACTCACTCATGGGAGATACTGTATATATAATGTGAGGGGTGGACTCACTTATGGGAGATACTGTATATAATGTGAGGGGTGGACTCTCTTATAGGAGATACTGTATATAATGTGAGGGGTGGACTCACTTATGGGAGATACTGTATATAATGTGAGGGGTGGACTCACTCATGGGATATACTGTATATATAATGTGAGGGGTGGACTCACTTATGGGAGATATTGTATATAATGTGAGGGGTGGAGTCACTTATGGGATATACTGTATATATAATGTGAGGGGTGGACTCACTTATGGGATATACTGTATATAATGTGAGGGGTGGAGTCACTTATGGGATATACTGTATATATAATGTGAGGGGTGGACTCATTTATGGGAGATACTGTATATAATGTGAGGGGTGGACTCACTTATGGGATATACTGTATATATAATGTGAGGGGTGGACTCACTTATGGGATATACTGTATATATAATGTGAGGGGCGGACTCACTTATGGGATATACTGTATATATGATGTGAGGGGTGGACTCACTTATGGGAGATACTGTATATAATGTGAGGGGTGGACTCACTTATGGGATATACTGTATATATAATGTGAGGGGTGGACTCACTTATGGGATATACTGTATATATAATGTGAGGGGCGGACTCACTTATGGGATATACTGTATATATGATGTGAGGGGTGGACTCACTTATGGGAGATACTGTATATAATGTGAGGGGTGGACTCACTTATGGGAGATACTGTATATATAATGTTAGGGGTGGACTCACTTATGGGATATACTGTATATAATGTGAGGGGTGGACTCACTTATGGGATATACTGTATATATAATGTGAGGGGTGGACTCACTTATGGGAGATACTGTATATATAATGTGAGGGGTGGACTCACTTATGGGATATACTGTATATATAATGTGAGGGGTGGACTCACTTATGGGAGATACTGTATATATAATGTGAGGGGTGGACTCACTTATGGGATATACTGTATATATAATGTGAGGGGTGGACTCACTTATGGGATATACTGTATATAATGTGAGGGGTGGACTCACTTATGGGAGATACTGTATATATAATGTGAGGGGTGGACTCACTTATGGGAGATACTGTATATATAATGTGAGGGGTGGACTCACTTATGGGAGATACTGTATATATAATGTGAGGGGTGGAGTCACTTATGGGAGATACTGTATATAATGTGAGGGGTGGAGTCACTTATGGGAGATACTGTATATAATGTGAGGGGTGGAGTCACTTATGGGAGATACTGTATATATAATGTGAGGGGTGGAGTCACTTATGGGAGATACTGTATATATATAATGTGAGGGGTGGACTCACTTATGGGAGATACTGTATATATAATGTGAGGGGTGGAGTCACTTATGGGAGACACTGTATATATAATGTGAGGGGTGGAGTCACTTATGGGAGATACTGTATATAATGTGGGGGGTGGACTCACTTATGGAAGATACTGTATATAATGTGAGGGGTGGACTCACTTATGGGAGATACTGTATATATAATGTGAGGGGCGGACTCACTTATGGGAGATACTGTATATATAATGTGAGGGGTGGACTCACTTATGGGAGATACTGTATATAATGTGAGGGGTGGAGTCACTTATGGGAGATACTGTATATAATGTGGGGGGTGGACTCACTTATGGAAGATACTGTATATAATGTGAGGGGTGGACTCACTTATGGGATATACTGTATATATAATGTGAGGGGTGGACTCACTTATGGGATATACTGTATATATAATGGGAGGGGTGGAGTCACTTATGGGATATACTGTATATATAATGTGAGGGGTGGAGTCACTTATGGGATATACTGTATATATAATGTGAGGGGTGGAGTCACTTATGGGATATACTGTATATATAATGTGAGGGGTGGAGTCACTTATGGGATATACTGTATATAATGTGAGGGGTGGAGTCACTTATGGGATATACTGTATATATAATGTGAGGGGTGGACTCACTTATGGTATATACTGTATATTATGTGAGGGGTGGACTCACTTATGGGATATACTGTATATATAATGTGAGGGGTGGAGTCACTTATGGGAGATACTGTATATAATGTGAGGGGTGGACTCACTTATGGGATATACTGTATATATAATGTGAGGGGTGGACTCACTTATGGGATATACTGTATATAATGTGAGGGGTGGACTCAATTATGGGATATACTGTATATATAATGTGAGGGGTGGACTCACTTATGGTAGATACTGTATATATAATGTGAGGGGTGGACTCACTTATGGGATATACTGTATATATAATGTGAGGTGTGGAGTCACTTATGGGATATACTGTATATAATGTGAGGGGTGGACTCACTTATGGCATATACTGTATATATAATGTGAGGGGTGGAGTCACTTATGGGATATACTGTATATATAATGTGAGGGGTGGACTCACTTATGGGATATACTGTATATATAATGTGAGGGGTGGAGTCACTTATGGGATATACTGTATATAATGTGAGGGGTGGACTCACTTATGGGAGATACTGTATATATAATGTGAGGGGTGGAGTCACTTATGGGATATACTGTATATAATGTGAGGGGTGGAGTCACTTATGGGAGATACTGTATATATAATGTGAGGGGTGGACTCACTTATGGGAGATACTGTATATATAATGTGAGGGGTGGAGTCACTTATGGGATATACTGTATATAATGTGAGGGGTGGACTCACTTATGGGAGATACTGTATATATAATGTGAGGGGTGGACTCACTTATGGGATATACTGTATATATAATGTGAGGGGTGGAGTCACTTATGGGATATACTGTATATATAATGTGAGGGGTGGACTCACTTATGGGAGATACTGTATATATAATGTGAGGGGTGGAGTCACTTATGGGATATACTGTATATGTAATGTGAGGGGTGGACTCACTTATGGGAGATACTGTTTATATAATGTGAGGGGTGGACTCACTTATGGGAGATACTGTATATATAATGTGAGGGGTGGAGTCACTTATGGGATATACTGTATATGTAATGTGAGGGGTGGACTCACTTATGGGAGATACTGTATATATAATGTGAGGGGTGGAGTCACTTATAGGATATACTGTATATATAATGTGAGGGGTGGACTCACTTATGGCATATACTGTATATAATGTGAGGGGTGGAGTCACTTATGGGAGATACTGTATATATAATGTGAGGGGTGGACTCACTTATGGGAGATACTGTATATATAATGTGAGGGGTGGAGTCACTTATAGGATATACTGTATATATAATGTGAGGGGTGGACTCACTTATGGCATATACTGTATATAATGTGAGGGGTGGAGTCACTTATGGGAGATACTGTATATAATGTGAGGGGTGGAGTCACTTATGGGATATACTGTATATATAATGTGAGGGGTGGACTCACTTATGGCATATACTGTATATATAATGTGAGGGGTGGACTCACTTATGGGATATACTGTATATATAATGTGAGGGGTGGAGTCACTTATGGGATATACTGTATATAATGTGAGGGGTGGAGTCACTTATGGGAGATACTGTATATATAATGTGAGGGGTGGACTCACTTATGGGATATACTGTGTATATAATGTGAGGGGTGGACTCACTTATGGGATATACTGTATATATAATGTGAGGGGTGGAGTCACTTATGGGATATACTGTATATATAATGTGAGTGGTGGACTCACTTATGGCATATACTGTATATAATGTGAGGGGTGGAGTCACTTATGGGAGATACTGTATATAATGTGAGGGGTGGAGTCACTTATGGGAGATACTGTATATAATGTGAGGGGTGGAGTCACTTATGGGATATACTGTATATATAATGTGAGGGGTGGACTCACTTATGGCATATACTGTATATAATGTGAGGGGTGGAGTCACTTATGGGAGATACTGTATATAATGTGAGGGGTGGAGTCACTTATGGGAGATACTGTATATATAATGTGAGGGGTGGAGTTACTTATGGAAGATACTGTATATATAATGTGAGGGGTGGAGTCACTTATGGAAGATACTGTATATATAATGTGAGGGGTGGAGTCACTTATGGCATATACTGTATATAATGTGAGGGGTGGAGTCACTTATGGGAGATACTTTATATGTAATATCCATCTTTGTATCCATAACCTTTTCAAGTTGCTATCATTGTTTTATAAGAAACATTATATAACTGCAATCTAATAACATTGGTCACATGGTTACAGCTAAGGACGCTAACAAGTGACGTACTTTCCCAACAATGTATGCTGCACATAACGCCTACAGATGACTGATAACATAAGTGGATAATATTCACATCACCATCCTATATTATACCTAATCTGAAATGGCTGATACTTTTCCCTTTAAATTTGTAAGGACAGGGGCCACCCTTGTACTCCCAACCTTGTTTGTCCCCATCAGCCGGGCCTCCATACTGTCGGCACCGCAGCGGGCTGTCTCTGAACTCCAGTAACAACAATTCAGCCTTTTACACCCGGATGGCCCACAGCAGTGCAACAGATATGTAGTTGTGGGGGTCACGTCCCCAAGTGTTTGGATTCTAAAGAGACGCAACGTGAGAGAACTGCTGAGCAATCCTATTCATGTCAGCGGGCATGCCTCAGTGCAAAAGTATTCCAGAATGATCTCAAATTGTGAGAGGCCAGAAATTGTTCACAGGCTGCAAAAACACTTCATGCTGATTCCAAGGATATTGTGAGAAAACATTTGCCTATGAAGTCTAAAATTGTAGAAAACGCCTAATTCACTTGATTGACAGTCTAACTACAGGATAGGTCATGAATATCTCATTGGTAGGGGTCCCACACCAGGTACTCCTGCCTAAAAGCTGTTTGCCAGAGCTGCTGAATCGGCATACACAGAGAAACAGCAGAAGGCAGACAGCGCCGTACATTGTGTAGTGGCCAAGGTAGGTTACTGCAGCTCAGCTCTCATTGAAGCTGCAGTAAACCGAAGTGGTCAATAAACAATATACAGCGATGTCTGCTTCCTGCTCTGTGTCTCAAGTGCCACAAATATCTAATCGGTAGTGGTTCAGGAACTCTTGCTGCGAAGCTGTATGCCAGAAATGCAGCATCAGATAAACAGAGCAGGAAGCAGACAGCGCCGTATATTGTTTAGTGGCCACATTGGGTTACTGCAGCTCAGCTCTCACTTAAATGGGAACTGTGCTACAGTAACCAACCTTGGCTACTGTACAATGTATTAGGGTGCATGCACATCACATGACTAGGGGATATTATAGCTGCTATGACCCCCCACCAGATCAACTATCATTTAACACCTTTAACTTAATATTAACGTATTCCCTGCTATAAATGACATAAGACATGTGTTGGTTAAACAAAGGCCACAGCAGCCCATTTATTAAATAACATAAATAATCAATTACAACATTGTAAACCGATGTATGAACGTCATACATAACAATATAACCTGTCCTAACATTAGGATGTCTATTAGCGCAGGAGAAGAACCTGAGGGGCACCGTTACCAGACCACAGGTGATGGGATCTTCACTTGCTCCTAGCCGTAGCTCACCTGCACAGGAGCACCATTTTGTGAAGCCCACCAACCCGAATTCCACCTTCTGGCTGGGAACCGCTCCCAGCCCACCTCCACACCATCCAACATACCATGCCCATCCACTGGTGCCTCCCCAGATTCCTCTCCTGACCCCGCCACTGTGACAAAATTAAGGGCGGGCGGGACACTTCTTCAGCCACGCAGATTGTGGCTCCCGCACAAATCCCCTCTCCTATAAACCCTCCTTAACTCCTCCCTACTCCCTCACTAAAAGCCCACGCTTCCCTAGCTCCCTCCTCTAACCTCCTCACATTTAACCCCTTCCTGCCCGCATAATACCCCTGTCATGGGGCCCCTCCGTTCCCATTCTGTCCCCTCCAGGGCTTTCTTTTTGACTGTAGGGTGCGGTATCCTGCTGGGGGAGGGGAAAACCGTGCGCTCCCATACCCCAGCCGGATCGGCGCTGAAATCCATTGACTTTAATGAGCCGACCAGAGTGCCCGTTTTACTCCGGTAGGCTCATTTTTGACCCGTATCCGGTTTTCTGACCTCAAAACGCTTCTCTGTTTCTCTGTGTATGCCGATGCTACGGCTCTGTCAAGCAGCTTCTTAGTGAGAGTGCCTGGTGTCAGACCCCACCGATCAGATATTGATGACCTCTCCTGAGGACAGGCCATCATCAACTAACTCCAGAAAACTTCATTTCATTATTAGCCTGTGTGGTTGGTTTCTTAGGGGTAAAAAACACTTGGTTGCTGCACAGGAGTCTCGAGCTGCCCATTGAACCTGTTTTACCAAAAATAGATGGCAACGGATGTGTCTGACAGGTTTTATCCCCATACTTAGAATGATGTGTACATTCGCCCAAGATGGTGGTCAGGGAATATCAACCCCTTCCCCTGTGCAAGCCTTAAAGGGGTACTCCGGTGGAAAACATTTTTTTTTTTTTTTTTTAAATCAACTAGTGCCAGAAAGTCAAACAGATTTGTAAATGACTTCTATTAAAAAAAAAATCTTTACCCTCTCAGTACTTATTAGCAGCTGTATGCTACAAAGGAAATTCTTTTATCTTGTCCACAGTTCTCTCTGCTGACACCTCTGCCCATGTCAGGAACTGTCCAGAGCAGCATAGGTTTGCAATGGGGATTTTCTCCTGCCCTGGACAGTTCCTGCTACGAGCATCAGGTGTCAGCAGAGAGCACTGTGGACAAGACAAAAAAGAAATTCAAAAAGAAAATAATTTTCTCTGTAGTATACAGCTGCTAAAATGTACTTGAAGGGTAAAGATTTTTTAATAGAAGTAATTTACAAATCTGTTTAACTTTCTGGCACCAGATGATTTTAAAAAAATAAAATAAAATATCCAACGGAGTACCCCTTTAAGGCTGCAGGCCTATACAGTCTCTATAGTACTGGGAGTCTAGTGACATGGCATTTCTCAAATGCCAATTTCACTGCATAAAATCAGCATTTAGGTTAGAGTCTTTATATACAAAATGCCATAGTCTATTGGGAAGTAGCCGGAAACAATCTCAAAGATACACTCAAGTTTCTCCTGAAAAGTCAGCAGGTAGCTGCATAGTTTATGGGAACTTTCATTGAGGTGGTCTGTGGGGTGGGGAGAATCTGCTGGGGATCACTCTGATGACTTCAGGCAGCATGAAAGTGATGGCAGGTTCCCTTTAATACCATTGCTTACATGCCCCTATAAAGGGGTACTCCACTGGCCAGCGTTCAGAACTAAATGTTCTGAACGCTGTTTTTGAGCTGCAGGGGTCGACCACGCCCCCTCAATGCAAGTCTATGGGAGGGGGCGTGACGGCCGTCACGCCCCCTCCCATAGGCATGCATTGAGAGGGCATGGCCATGATGTCACAAGGGCGTGGCCAACCCCCGCAGCGCAAAAAAAACTGGCCAGTGGAGTACCCCTTTAAAATTGCTGTAGAACCATATTTAGCATAGGTTCAGCTTCTGACATTAGTTTTGGGGGAATGCGTCCTATTAACTCTCTTCCCATTTTCTCATAGAAGCTGACAGGGGACGCCCAACCGCTAAAGAGATCAAACCCATGTGCCTATATCCCTCCATCAATGAAAGGTGAGTTATCTTAGAAACCATGCCTCTGCCTCCTGGAGTACCAGTAGTCACTATAGAGACTTTATATGGCTATATCACCTATTACAGCCGTCACGCCCCCTCCCACAGACTTGCATTGAGGGGGCGGGGCTTGATGTCATGAGGGGTGGGGCTATGACGTCACGAGCTCCCAGCGGAACAGTTTGTTACAAACGCAGACCAGAAGAGTATCCCTTTAGCTATATGCCTAGTTTAAAGGGTTATTCCACCCTTAGACATCCAACCCAGCGTCAGGACCCCGCAATCAGACATCTTATCCCCTATCCTTTGTTGGATAGGGGATAAGATGTGTACGGTCGGAATAGCCCTTAAACACTTATTCCAACTCATGTACCATTGTGATTTGCAGCTGTTCAGCGCCTAGTCCAGTCTCATATGCAGTCTCTTGAGACTTTTAAAGACAATGATGATGACGAGGATGACATTGAAGATGACACAGATGACACTGAACCTGACACAGAAGAACCCACATCTAATGAACAAGAAGAGTGTGTGGGCCGTGGTGCGGACTGTGGCCAGGGTAAGATCGTGAGCACTTCATGTTACCATCATAGCGGTTTAGCGGTTTTAAGAAAAAAAACTTATACGTTTTGACCTTTTCATTCCATTATGAATAAAGTTTCACTTGTTTGATTGAAATTCCAATAAAAAACCTGTGCAAAGTCAAAAACCGTATGGAACCGTACGGTTCCCATTGACTCCCATGTTAAAAAAAAACGTATACGGTTCGATACGGTTTTTCACCTGGACCAAAAAACGTGGTACGGGAAAAAAACTGACAAAACTGTAGAAGACGCAAAACGGACTAAACGGATGATGCGTTTCACATACGGTTTACAATGTTAAAGGGGTTATCCAGGAAAAAACTTTTTTTTATATATCAACTGGCTCCAGAAAGTTAAACAGATTTGTAAATTACTTCTATTAAAAAAAATCTTAATCCTTTCAGTACTTATGGGCTTCTGAAGTTAAGGTTGTTCTTTTCTGTCTCTGATGACACGTGTCTCGGGAACCGCCCAGTTTAGAAGCAAATCCCCATAGCAAACCTTTTCTAAACTGGGCGGTTCCCGAGACACGTGTCATCAGAGAGCACTTAGACAGAAAAGAATAACATTAACTTCAGAAGCTCATAAGTACTGAAAGGATTAAGATTTTTTAATAGAAGTAATTTACAAATCTGTTTAACTTTCTGGAGCCAGTTGATATATAAAAAAAAAAATAAAAAATTCCTGGATAACCCCTTTAAGTCAATGCATACGGCTTTCTGTACGGTTCCGTACGTTTTTTTTACTTGAAACAGTATACGGGAACTGTATAGCAAAAACGTGGTGTGCATGCAGCCTTAGAGACATTATTTGTCTTGTCGGTTTCCAGGTGATGAGGGAGCATCCAGTAACAATCTAGAAACCCTTCTGAACCATACGGTGCTGGAGGACAGAGAAGACACGATGGACACAGCCAACACACCGTCAGGTACCTATCCATATATGTGTTCGGTATGGTGGCCCATACATACATGGTGGTCAGTAATATATTACCCAACTTTTATAACCACCTTAACACCTTTGACTCAATCAAGATCTTATCCTTCTTTATGTAATGAGAAAAGGGCAGAAATATTTATTATTCAGTATATTAATTATCTATGATTTACTTATGATCCTGCCTTAAAGGGTGGCTCCACTGTAAAAAAAAAAATGTTTTAAATCAACTGGTGCCAGAAAGTTAAACAGATTTGTAAATTACTTCTATTTAAAATTCTTAACTCTTCCAGTGCTTATCAGCTGCTGTATGTTCCAGAGGAAGTTTTTTTCTTTTTGAATTTCCTTTCTGTCTGACTTCTCTGTCCATGTCAGGAACTGTCCAGAGCAGGAGCAAATCCCCATAGCAAACCTCTCCTGCTTCGGACAGTTCCTAAAATGGACAGAGGTGTCAGCAGAGAGCACTGTGGTCAGACAGAAAGGAAAAAATAAAAAAAAGAACTTCCTGTGGATTATAGAGAAGCTGATAAGTACTGGAAGGATTAAGATTTTTAAATAGAAGTAATTTACAAATCTGTTTAACTTTCTGGCACCAGTTGATTTAAAAAAAAAAAAAATGTTTTCTAGGGGAGTACCCTTTTAAGACGTTGAGATCCATCCCACAGTTCTGGTGTCTGACATGTGCCCATTGGTGCTGCCAACTATGCGGCTCTTCGCTCCGATCAAACTCCCCTGAAGTTTTGAAAAGTTGACTAACTTCTCCACCATTGTTCTTGTGGATTCTTGGGAATTACCAAGTAACAGTATAATGCTGAAACTAATTGTGCAAATGCTGTCCAGGACTCTTATGTCTATGTAAGTATAAATATAAAGAGAAGTGTATTGTATTGTGAAATTCATAGTCCCTGGCTATAGCATTTAAAGGGGTATTCCAATTTTATAAAGCAATGGCTTATCAGAAGGATATTCAAACACTTTATGATTGATGGGGTTCAACCTCTCGGACCCCCATTGATCATGAGAATGAAAGGAGTGCAATGCTGGTGTAGTGTATTCTTGCAAAACGTCAACTCCCAGGATGCCCGGACAGCCATTAGGGAGAACATTGTCCCCAAAATAAATGGTACACACCATGTGTGCTTGGCTTATGCTCCATTCATTCTCTATGTGGCTTCCATGAATTGCCAAGCGCTGACCAATCGCTCCTTTAAATGGTGAAGGATAAGCAGCATTACACAGACCCTGCATCCTTTTACTTTTCACATACAGTGTGGGGGGGGGGGGGGGGGCTAGAAGCTGAAACCCTGCCAAAGTAATGGAGTACCCTAGCGGTATTACTTTATGGCATGGCAATACTTCTTAACTTTAGTTATGAAATTGGTGGAATAGTGGAGGAAGTAATACTATTGGCCATGAAGCATTCCTTGGTATGCTATGTTACAGAGGTGAGTTATGCCTCTAGGGAAGATTATGGTGCCATATGGTGGTACACTGTATACCCTGTTATATATGGGGACTTCATATCTCACCATCCAGACTCCATGAAAAGCTATTTTCCTAGGTCCTATTCTAAAGTGTTCATCCTGTACTTATTTATTCAACCCGAGACTGTATGTTACGAGTCACCTAATAAGTACAAGCCTAAAGTATAGTTGTTTGGGTGTCTGTGCCGAAACTGCTCAATCATCCAAAGCCTTTCACCTTATACACAGAAACAACCACCAATAAAAGGGGTGAAGGAATAGAGGTTACAGTAGAAGGAGCTGTGTACAACGCTCTATAATAATCTTTTTGTGTAAAGTTTTGTAATCTGATTTTTTTCTCCTATTGGCCGGGAGGTAGACTATTCTCATTAAAACGTCCAGCAGATATCAGCCCCAATCTCCCACATTTTTATGAAATTATAGCTGGAATAGTTGGCTTGGGTGCATGGAGAAGACTCTCAAAGGACATCTGCAGCAAAATACAACTTATCCCCTATGCACAGGATAGGGGATAAGTGTCTGATCGTGGGGGGCTGACTGCTGGGACCCCACAAACCCCCCCCCCGCGCGCGCGATCTCCTGCACAGGGCCACGGCTCTGCTGCAGCTCTCCCGTAGAGGAGGCGTACCGGCCGAAGCGTGACATCGCGGCTGACACGCCTCCTCCATGTAGTTCTATGGGAGAGGCGGGAGGCAGCATTCGTGTCTCGCCGCCTCTACCATAGAACTGTATGGGAGGGGGCGTGGAGTGGGTGTACCACATAGAGCGGCAATGCGGGGCCCCGTGCAGGAGATCGCGGGGGGTCCCAGCGGTCAGACCGCCCGCAGTCAGACACTTTTCCCTATCCTGTGGATAGGGGATAAGTTGTATTTTGCCGCAGATGTCCTTTAACCCCTTCTCTGCTGTGGTATGTTGATCTTACAGCAAGACACCTCTAATCCCAACTTGGGATAATAAATCAGCCTTAAATGGGCACTGTCAGATCCCAAAACTTTTTATATGTTGTTACTGATGAAAATTAAAGACCTTTTGTATTATGGTTGCTTAAAAAATGTACAATATTTAATAAAGAAAACGGCACCTAAAAATCCCACCACTAGGGGTCCTCATACCTACTGGGACACGGGGCCTTCCACCACACCAATCACCTCCCACCACCACAAGTAAGGGACACGCCCCTTCACCTAAGAGGATGTCTAACACTGTGAGCTAATGAAAAGAGGGATTTTTATAATAAATATAGGGGATAGAGGCATACAAATTAGATGTACATGGTTAGGATTAGGTACTGAGTAACATTAATAAAAAAAAAATTTGTGGGATATGACAGGTATGCTTTAGGAGTATGGTCGCACGTAGCACATCCTCAACGGGTTTCCCTGGGGAACTGAAACTAATCCCCTATCCACAGGATAGAGGATTAATGTCTGATCACATGCAGTCAGACCGCTGGGACCCCCTCCACAATCTCCTGTAGGGGGCTACTCACGTGGCATGCCGTGGACAGGCAAGTAGCAGGGCCTCGTACAGAAGATCACAGGAGATCCCAGCGGTCTGACCCCCCCCACGATTAGCCACTTATTCCTTACCCTGTAGATAAGGGATACGTCTCAGTTCCCGAAGCACCTCTTTAAAGGGGTACTCCACTGGAAAACATTATTATTATTTTATTTTTTTTTAAATCAACTGGTGCCGGAAAGTTAAACAGATTTGTAAATTACTTCTATTTAAAAATCTTAATCCTTTCATTACTTATCAGCTGCTATATTCTCCACAGGAAGTTCTTTTCTTTTTGAATTTCTTTTCTGTCTGACCACAGTGCTCTCTGCTGTCCATGTCAGGAACTGTCCAGAGTAGGAGCAAATCCCCATAGCAAACCCATCCTGCTCTGGACAGTTCCTGACATGGACAGAGGTGTCAGCAGAGAGCACTGTGGTCAGACCGAAAAGGAAATTCAAAAAGAAAAGAACTTCCTTTGTAGTATACAGCAGCTGATAAGTACTGGAAGGATTAAGATTTTTAAATAGAAGCAATTTACAAATCTGTTTAACTTTCTGGCACCAGTTGATTTAAAAAAAAAAATGTTTTCCAGTGGAGTGCCCCTTTTAAAGGGGTACTCCCGTGGAAAACTTTTTTTTTTTTTTTTTTAAATCAACTGGTGCCAGAAAGTTAAACAGATTTGTAAATCACTTCTATTAAACAAATCTTAATCCTTCCAGTACTTTTTGGGGGCTGTATACTAAAGAGAAATCCAAAAAAGAAATGCGTTTCCTCTGATGTCATGACCACAGTGTTCTCTGCTGACCTCTGCTGTCCATTTTAGGAACAGTCCAGAGCAGCATATGTTTGCTATGGAAATTTTCTTCTGCTCTGGACAGTTCTTAAAATGGACAGCAGAGGTCAGCAGAGAGCACTGTGGTCATGACATCAGAGGAAATGCATTTCTTTTTTGGATTTCTCTTTAGTATACAGCCCCTAAAAAGTACTGGAAGGATTAAGATTTTTTTAATAGAAGTGATTTACAAATCTGTTTAACTTTCTGGCACCAGTTGATTTAAAAATAATGTTTTCCAGTGGAGTTCCCCTTTTAAGGTAGCTCACCTGTTTACCTAAGAGCCGGAGTCACAAAACGCCATTGGCCAAAGGTCTTTACTCAGCTTTTCCAATACCTTTATACATCTCTTATAAAGCTTAGCAACAGCTTCAGGGTATTGTACATGTCAGTACTTTAGAACCTCCTGAAATGGAAAACCTAGGGGTCGTTCCATAGTAACTTCTAGTGAATTACGTGGTAAGAAGACTAAGAAAAAGGTATTTTCCAGTCTCCGGATGCCAGGGACAGGGAGTGACATTATGGTTGGGTCGCCTGTCATTTCACACTTACATTGACTTTGTACAGAACATTTCGAGCAATAGGAAAAACAGAGTCAATGTTATCACTTTCTCTTCTCACCACAGACTGTTCCAGGTTGCGTCATGTTTGTGTTTTTTTCTCTCTCGGTTTGGGACGTTATTGTGCAATTCCTGGCATTACACCGGAATTTACAGACGTGAGCAGAAATGTGACCTTGCAATTTGTGAGAAATAGTTGTAGCTGAGGACCAGTGTTTCCCAACCAGGGAGCCCCCAGCTGTTGCAAAACTACAACTCCCAGCATGCCCGGACAGCCTCCGGCTGTCCGGGCATGCTGGGGGTTGTAGTTTTGCAACAGCTGAAGGCATTCTGGTTATGGGTTGAAACCATATGGGTTGAAACGCGTCACCGTTTCTGCTATGCTTTTAAATCACCGTTTTTTGGTGGGGGTTGTAGTTTTGCAACAGCAGAAGGCACTCTGGTTAGGAAACACTGCTATATGCTTATATAAATATAGAAATGAAAACCAGCTCACCGCCCTGTAGATTCTTTGACATGGAGGAACCTCAGTTATCGCAAGGAAGCACGGAACAGATGTCCAAGCCGCATACTTGGTGTGAACAGATCCTTAAGAAAAATTGTAGAAAAATTCCATCTCTAGTAAAATGAAAATAAAAGTCCAAAATTAACTTTACATATTTAAAATAATGAAAGATGAAAACCAAAAAAACTGTAATTTAAAAGCATAGCAGAAACGCTGACGTGTTTCGAACCATATGGTTCTTAATCATGGCAACATGTGCGTCGGCGTTTCTGCTATGCTTTTAAATCACCGTTTTTTGGTGGGGGTTGTAGTTTTGCAACAGCTGAAGGCACTTTGGTTTGGAAACAGTGCTATATGCTTATAAAAATATAGAAATGAAGAGCAGCTCACCGCCCTGTAGATTCTTTGACATGGAGGAACCTCAGTTATCGCAAGGAAGCACGGAACAGATGTCCAAGCCGCATACTTGGTGTGAACAGATCCTTAAGAAAAATTGTAGAAAAATTCCATCTCTAGAAAAATGAAAATAAAAGTCCAAAATTTATTTCACATATTTAAAAATAATGAAAGATGAAAACCAAAAAACGGTAATTTAAAAGCATAGCAGAAATGCTGACGTGTTTCGAACCTTATGGTTCCCATCATGCAAGGGATATTCTCCCATCATGCTTGCAAATCAACGTTTTTTGGTGAGGGGTTGTAGTTTTGCAACAGCAGAAGGCACTCTGGTTATGGGTTGAAACCATATGGGTTGAAACGCGTCACCGTTTCGGCAATTCTTCGGCAATTCTTTTAAATCACCGTTTTTTTGGTGCAGCAGAAGGCCCTCTGGTTAGGAAACACTGCTATATGATTATATAAATATAGAAATGGAGACCAGCTCACCACCCTGTAGATTCTTTGACATGGAAGAACCTCAGTTATCACAAGGAAGCACGGAACAGATGTAAAGGGGTATTCCAGGCAAAAACTTTTTTTTATATATCAACTGGCTCCGGAAAGTTAAACAGATTTGTAAATTACTTCTATAAAAAAATCTTAATCCTTCCAATAGTTATTAGCTTCTGAAGTTGAGTTGCTGTTTTCTGTTAACTGCTTTCTGATGACTCACGTCCCGGGAGCTGTCCAGCTCCTATGGGGATATTTTCCCATCATGCAAGGGATATTCTCCCATCATGCACAGCTCCCGGGACGTGACATCATCATTGAGCAGTTCGACAGAAAACTTAAGAAGCTAATAACTATTGGAAGGATTAAGATTTTTTAATAGAAGTAATTTACAAATCTGGTAATTGGAGGCCGGATGAAGCGTATTCCTATGCGTGAAACCGCCGGAAGTCGCCTCTGAGCGCTCCACTATCCATGTCCTCCGTGTTCGAGTCGTGACCCGAGATGGGAGCAGGATTACCTGGACTGAAGCGGTGAGTGCAGGGCACCTTTGTTCTTTATTTACTGCTATTTGGTGACTACGGTCTTTATTGTCCTAGCACCTCCGCTGCCAGGGTGGATTTCCAGACTAGCGGGACGCCGTCTCCATCTCGTGGTCTTAGGAGGCTTGAGGTATCGGTGCCACTTCTGTTTCTTTTTTACTATTAGTTAATTTACAAATCTGTTTAACTTTCCTGAGCCAGTTGATATATAAAAAAAAAGTTTTTGCCTGGAATACCCCTTTAAGAACCCTATGGTTTGAAACGCGTCAGAGTTTCTGCTATGCTTTCAAATCAACTTTTTTTGGTGGGGGGTTGTAGTTTTGCAACAGCAGAAGGCACTCTGGTTATGGGTTGAAACCATATGGGTTGAAACGAGTCACCGTTTCGGCAATTCTTTTAAATCACCGTTTTTTTGGTGGGGGTTGTAGTTTTCCCAAAAACTACAAAATGACCCAAAAAGGGGCTAAGAGGCCAAAACAATATAATTAACCAAACCCCAAGGCCACAGCCTGGGGTGCAAACAACTCAAATGTCTCCCCCCCCTAAAACATAACTTTTAATAGTATATATCTAAAAAGTAACAAATCCAGAAGGTGATGTTTAAAAATACAATGTCACATGGGAAAATAATATAGTTATTGGGGCAACATGGCTCCAGTATACAGGGCTCTGCAGAAGCCCAAACTTCCCAATTGTGACACTAATTAAAACACAAAATTGCCGCCTCTACATGTTTCGCCGTCACCACGGCGTTCTCAAGAGGCAATATGTGGCAACATCTGCTATGCTTTTAAATCACCGTTTTTTGGTGGGGGTTGTAGTTTTGCAACAGCTGAAGGCACTTTGGTTAGGAAACACTGCTATATGCTTATATAAATATAGAAATGAAGAGCAGCTCACCGCCCTGTAGATTCTTTGACATGGAGGAACCTCATTTATCGCAAGGAAGCACGGAACAGATGTCCAAGCCGCATACTTGGTGTGAATAGATCATTAATAAAAATTGTTGAAAAATTCCATCTCTGAAAAAATGAAAATGAAAAGTCCAAAATGTATTTCACATATTTTAAAATAATGAAAGATGAAAACCAAAAAACGGTAATTTAAAAACATGGCAGAAACGCTGACGTGTTTCGAACCATATGGTTCTAAATCATGGCAACATGTGCCATGATTAAAAACCATATGGTTTGAAACGCGTCGGCGTTTCTGCTATGCTTTTAAATCACCGTTTTTTGGGTTTTCATCTTTCATTATTTTAAATATGTGAAATACATTTTGGACTTTTCATTTTTCTGCGAGCTGGAATTTTTCTAAAATTTTTGTTAAGGAACTGCTATGTGCTATGACCTATATGGAAGCACCCCAGATAACTTTCTGACTACATCCATACATCATAAGTAGCCATAAAAGAAACCGATCACTATTAGGGTATGTTCTGCGGAATTTTGCAGAAGAATTCTGCTGTAATTTACTGCTAATTTATTTGAATGGGATTCCGCAGTCCCATTCAGACAGCAGAATTTTGCTTCCCACATTCCGTCAAAATATAAAAGAGTAGTCTATCTCGTGGCGGAATCACATTGAAATCAACGGGGCTTGCATTTCAGCGGAATTCTGTGTTTAGAATCCTGTCGAAGTTCTGCCGCAATTTCAGCGCATGTAATGGAATTCTTAGCAAAATTGTGAGCTATCCGCTGTGTGAACATACCTTTAAAGGGGTACTCTGGTGGAAAACAATTTATTTTAAATCAACGGGTGCCAGAAAGTTATACAGATTTGTAAATTACTTCTATTAAACAATCTTAATCCTTCCAGTACTTAGCAGCTGCTGTATGCTCCAGAGAAAGTTATTTTCTTTTTTAATTTATTTTCTGTCTGGCCACAGTGCTCTCTGCTGACACCTCTGTCCATGTCAGGAACTGTCCAGAGTAGGAGCAAACTCCCATAGCAAACCTATCCTACTCTGGACAGTTCCTGACACGAACAGAGGTGTCAGCAGAGAGCACTGTGGACAGACTGAAAAGAAATTCGAAAATAAAAGTACTTTCTCTGTAGTAAACAGCAGATGATAAGTATTGGAAGGATTAAGATTTTTTAATAGAAGTAATTTACAAATCTGTTTAACTTTCTGGCACCAGTTGATTTCAAATAAATAGTTTTCCACCGAAGTACCCCTTTAAAGAGCAATGGAAATGGAGAAAATGCCTCAACAAGAACACTGCCCACTGAGGATATATATTGGGGGGTGCATAATGGGATGCACCATTTTAGGAGGAGGAGGGGGATCCTGATTTTTTTATGGTATACTCCATCCTTAAAGGAGATCTGCAGCCTTGACACTTATCCTCTATATGCAGGATAGGGGATAAGTGTCTGATCGCGGGCGAATCTGAACGCTGGCACCCCGCAATGTCCCGTATGGATCACCGGCTCTGCTGCAGCTCTCCCATGCAGGAGGCGTGTCAGCCGCAACATGACGCTGTGGCCGACACCCCCCCTCCGTGTATCTCTATGGGGGAGGCGGCGATGCAGAGTTTGTGCATCTCTGCCTCTCCCATAGAGCTGTATGGAGGGGGCGTGAGGCAGACAACACGCGCATTAGCCACGCAGAGCCGCGGCAGTGCTGGGTTCGGGTATGGGAGATCGCGGTGGGTCCCAGCGGTCAAAGCCCCCGCGATCAGACTCTTATCAGATGTAAAACTACTGTAAAACTACAACCTCCAGAGGCCGACGGTAACAGCATGTTGAGAGTTGTAGTTATGCAACAACTGCCTAGCCATAGTTTGCAGAGCACTACTGGAGATAAATCTGAGTTATGAATATTACTTACTTCATGATGTTATACTAGTCATGCCGCACCACTAGGATGAAGTGTTGCGTTCTCTTCTAATTTTTCCCAGCACATCTGCAATCCTGACCACTTGGCTGTGTAGGGAATTACCCTACCACTCTTTACTAGAACAGGGCTGAGCTGCAACATAGAGAGAAGTGACTCTCATGATCATTGGAATTCAGACCCCCTGATCATAAAGTGATGGTACGTCCTAGAAATATGTGAATACCCCTTTAAGTTGAGTTTGATATGCATGCACAATTTTGAGATCTATGGTGATCATGCCATCATACTCGACTGATCACAGATTTATGGCTTAAACTATTTTTTTTTTTTAGATTGGTGGGGTACGATTGCTGGGACCACTACTGACCGCATTTTCCCATTTTTGAGTCCAGTGGTTTTCTCAACATTGTTACTGTCCCCACATTTATGACTTAACCCTTTTTGAGATTGGTGGTGGTCCAAGTAATTGTATGCCACCAATTAAAAAAAATGGGATAAAACATAAAGAATAACATAAGCCATAAATGTTGATTGGTGGGATACCTTTGCTGGGACCACCACCAAGCTCAAAAATGGGATATGCCGTAAATGGACGATTGGTGGGGAACGATTGCTAGGACCACCACCGATCAGACATTTGTGGCCTATCCCTTTTTTTTTTTTCCAGATCGGCATTGGTCCCATTAAATGTACCCCACCAATTGCTGATTTTTGGCTTATCATAATTTTGAGATCAGTGATCCCAGCAGTCCTTCTGCACCAATGACTCATATATGGCTTATCCCATTTTTCTGATTATTAGTGGTCTTCTCAATTGCTTATTTATGGCTTATTCTATTTTGGAGACTGGTGGTCCCAACAATCGTACCACACCAATGACTTACTTATGGCTTATCCCATTTTTTGAGATCCGTAGTGGTTTTATCAATTGCTCATTTATGGTTTATCCCATTTCTGAGATCGATAGCGGTCTCATCAATCCCTTATTTATGGCCTATCCAATTTTTGAAATATGTGGCCCCAACAATCGTATAACACCATGACTCACTTATGGCTTATGCTATTTTTGAGACTGGTAGTGGGCCCATCAATTGCTCATTAATTGCCTATGCTTTTTTTTTTTTTTAGATTGGTAGTGCTCCCAGCAGTCATATTCCACCAATGACTCATTTTTGGCTTATGCCATTTTTTAGATCAGTGGTCAGATTGATCCCATCAATCATACCCCACTGATTGCTCATTCATGGCTTAGCCTTATTTTGAGATTGGTGGTGGTCCCAGCAATTGTACAGCAGCAGTGGCTCATTTATGGCTAATCCTATATTTGAGATGGGTGGTGGTCCCATCAATTTCTAATTTATGGCTTATCCCATATTTTAAATAAATCGCTGGTGGTACCAGCAATGATACCCCACTAATCACACATTTATGCCTTAACCTATCGATATCTCTGTTGTAAAAAAAAAAAATGCTATAGGACGTTGCTATATGTCATGTGACACTATGCTATTCTCTATTACAGATAAGGTGTGTGACAAGCACGTTGTACCTGCGGAACATCCATGATTTTTCCATGTCACAGCTGCCTTATTTCTCTACAGACTGGAACCAAACGGCTGTCTCTGAAGTTAACGTGTCCTCTTCTTTTCCTCTATCTTCTTGCAGCGTCCCATCCATCCACCTCAGAGATCAGACCACCCTGTATATTTATACCATATAGTCAGCTTTTGCAACAATAAACTCTGTAACTCACCCGTGTGCAGTTAATGTGTATGGCCTACGTTTACTTCACAGACGTGAGCTAATGGACCTTCTCTCAGAAGGCATCTAATGGCTAAAACTGTCAGGGCATGCTGGTAATTGTAGTTTTGCAACATCAAGGATAGTGAAAGATTACCTGTCATCAAACCATATTTTCTAAACTAATTTAGATTATATTCCCTAATTAATCCTAACACCCCTTCTGCCCTTAAAATGTATTTCTGAGCTTTAAAAAACTCTGTATCATACCTTTCCCCTTGTTCACATTGTGTGAGCTCCCGGCAGGAGAAAGTGGGTATTCCCCAGCAGGCGCGATGTCACTGAAGCCTGCGAGAGCTGTGCCTCCCCATGCCCCGCATGCACTTCCTGAGTTTGGTCTCCTGCCAGGCCGGGAGGAGACCAAACTAACTGTATGACTTGCGCAGGGAACAGAACAGAGCCACCTAGTGGCCGTTTTTTCAATCCCATTAAAAACATATAAAAGGTTGAGAATTTTAACAGCAAGTAAATAGGAAAGTGTCTTATAATTACATAAGGAACAATATATTAAAAGTTTACTTTGGTGACAGGTACTCTTTAAATAATATGTCCGAGCTGTTCTGCCCAGTATTCGTCTATGTAACCCAAGAGGCAGCAGTGACATCAGCTTTAATCTACGGTGCCAATGGGCTGGCACTATATGTGGCACGGGCAGTTCAGCTGGATGTGCCTCATTCTCAGTGTTGATTCTGGCATCTGTGTCCTGCCTTGACTATAAAGTACACAGAACTGGTTACATTACGTTCTCCGTTAAAAGTTGCCCTGGGGGAAAGGTGGCGTAACACTTTGTGTGACAGTGTTTACTTCCAGGTGTATGCCATATGTGTTGGTGACACTATTTAGACTGTAGGCTGGGTTGGCACAGACGTTCACACCTCGCTCACACATTAAAGTGACTGAGAATTGCACGTGCAGCACTTGAGTCACTGACTAAACAATTGGCTAGATCCGTTGTGTAGGTGATGGGCACGACACCGATGTTACGTACAGGCTGAGTAAAAACATAACTTACTTGATCGTATACAGATACAGGTTGTATTGCAGCCAATCAGATGGTTGCTGTCGTGTGCCGACCTGTACTGCCAAGATGAAAGATGGCATCCGAGCCGAATGATTGGTAGAAATTGGTAGTAGAAATGTGCAAACAAATCGCCAATCCAGTTATCCAAAACATATCACTTATTCGCAGGATAGGACAGTGTTTCCCAACTAGTGTGCCTCCAGCTGCTGCAAAACTACAACTCCCGGCATGCTGGGAGTTGTAATTTTGCAACAGAAAAACAGCAACAGATATGGGCTTGAGAAAATCCGTTGCTGAATCCAGTGAATTGCGTGCTGGAGGCGGGGCTCTGCCGGCTGGCCGCCTTTGCCTCCGTCGGTCAGCTCATAATACCTCCCCCGCAATTTGCATATTCATTATCTTCGATTCTACATCCTAGTGACGTCGAGTCACAGGTCACGTGAGCGCTGCGCCCTGTCGGCAGAGCGCATGCGCTGGAAGATTACGTCCAGCTCTCACGCCCTGATGACTTCCGGGTGTAGCAAGAATCGGCGCATGCACACTGACACCATGCAGAGCGCTCGCAGCAGGGAGAGCGCACACGTCATCAGGACGTGAGAGCTGGACATAATTTTCCAGAGCATGCGCTCTGCCGACAAAGCGCAGTGTTCACGTGACCTGTGACTCCACGTCACTAGGAGGTAGAATCGAAGATAATGAATATGCAAATTTCGGGGGAGGAATTATGAGCTGACCGATGGAGGCAGAGTCGGCCAGCTGGAAGAGCCCCGCCTTCTGAGCGCAATTCACTGGATTGAGCAATGGAACTTCTCAAGCCCATAGCTCCGTAACCAGTGGACGAAATTTAGTAAGCGATCCCTCTGTGCACTCCTGGTCACCCGCTCTATAAACCAGCGTTCTGGGCTTAGGGTGGATGATCAGGCTGACAGTTTTCCTTTTTAAAGGTAATCCGACACTTTTTTCTCTAGGTTTTACACCCTACTTGTCCAGAGCACATATCCACACATCTCTTACACAGACTTTGGACTCCTGCTGGCCTGGTAGAAGTCCAAAATCAGGAAACGCAGTCTGGAGTGCTGAGGGGTGTGTGCAGCCTTAGCCAATCATAGCTCATCTCACATTGAACTGCTCTGGGCTGTGTGTAGCAGAGTGAGGGAGGAAGTTCTCTCCTGTATGGCTTCAGATGATGTCACACCTGTTGGGGAACGCCCCTTCCCAGTCTGTGAATGTGACTGAGACTGAGCAGAAAATACTGAGCAATATCAAGGTAGAAAACTAACTAATAATAAAAATAAAGGCAGGGGGTGGTTTATCCTGATGGGGCAGTGACCTGGGAGGATTATAACATTTAACAAGATCATGACAGGTCGCTACCCCTGGCACAGCTCGACCACACACACAGGCGGCTGAAGAGATGCGAGGCACCAGAGGGATAAGACAGCTCGTAGTCAGGATAGCAGAAGGTCAGGGCAGGTGGCACAGTAGCGTAGTCAGGAAAGTAGCAAATAGTCAGTAGGCAGGCAGCAGAGGAGCAAGGTCAGGTCACGGAGCAAAAGATCAGATACACGGCAAGGCAAAAAGAGGAATGCTTTCTCTCAGGCTCAAGGCAACAAAGGTCCGGCAGGGAAGTGAGGAGAGTGGAGGAATTTATCAATGAGCCACAAGTGAATTACACTAATGAGCGCACTGGCTTTTTAAATCTTAAAGCTCCGGCACGTGTGCGCCCTAGGGTATGGGGACACGCGCATCAGAGCAGAGAGGCAGAGGCGGGGGCAGGAGAAGCACCAGGTGAGTGACGGACTGGGGCTCGCATGCGGGCTCATCCTGCGATGTGAGTCCCAGCCACGCCGGCAGCAGCAGGTAATGGGACCATGCGCTCACGGCCAGCGTGTGCGGCCGGAGCGCATAACTTAACAAGAGGTTTGCTATGGGGATTTGCTCATCCTGTGGACAGTTCCTGACATGGACAGAGGTGGCAGCAGAGGGCACTGTGGTCAGACAGGAAAGAACTGCACAACCTTGTCCACTTCCCCATAGCACCGGTACTTGGGCGCCCTGCCAGCAGACGGTGAATCTGATTTCCTCCGAGTTGCAGAGCATAGTGTCTACAGTAGGTGGAACTGAGAGTGTCGCTTGCCAATCACTGGCAGAGAAAGGAAACTGCTGCAGCCAGTAATTGGTGGAGCGGCACGCAGTGCCAGCCTCAGATTCTCACATACAGGGCCAGCCTTAGGGCCCTATATATTATATCGGCTTCAAATCCCCATATACAGTGCCAGCCTCAGATCCCCACATACAGTGCCAGCCTCAGATCCCCACATACAGTGCCAGCCTCAGATCCCCACACACAGTGCCAGCCTCAGATCCCCATATACAGTGCCAGCCTCAGATCCCCACATACAGTGCCAGCCTCAGATCCCCACATACAGTGCCAGCCTCAGATCCCCACATACAGTGCCAGCCTCAGATCCCCACATACAGTGCCAGCCTCAGATCCCCACATACAGTGCCAGCCTCAGATCCCCACATACAGTGCCAGCCTCAGATCCCCACATACAGGGCCATCCTCATATCCCCATATACAGTGCCAGCCTCAGATCCCCACATACAGTGCCAGCCTCAGATCCCCACACACAGTGCCAGCCTCAGATCCCCATATACAGTGCCAGCCTCAGATCCCCACACACAGTGCCAGCCTCAGATCCCCATATACAGTGCCAGCCTCAGATCCCCACATACAGTGCCAGCCTCAGATCCCCACATACAGTGCCAGCCTCAGATCCCCACATACAGTGCCAGCCTCAGATCCCCACATACAGTGCCAGCCTCAGATCCCCACATACAGTGCCAGCCTCAGATCCCCACATACAGTGCCAGCCTCAGATCCCCACATACAGGGCCATCCTCATATCCCCATATACAGTGCCAGCCTCAGATCCCCATATACAGTGTCAGCCTCAGATCCCCATATACAATGCCATCCTCAGATCCCCATATACAATGCCAGCCTCAGATTCCCATATACAGTGCCAGCCTCAGATTCCCATATACAGTGCCAGCCTCAGATTCCCATATACAGTGCCAGCCTCAGATCTCCACATACAGTGCCAGCTCAGATCCCCATATACAGTGATAGCCTCAAATCCCCATTTACAGTGCCAGCCTCAGATCCCCATATACAGTGCCAGCCTCAGATCCTTATAAACAGTACAAGCCTCAGATCCCTATATATTGTGCCAGCCTCAGATCCACATATATTGTGCCAGCCTCAGATCCCTATATATTGTGCCAGCCTCAGATCCTCATATATTGTGCCAGCCTCAGATCCCTATATATTGTGCCAGCCTCAGATCCCTATATATTGTGCCAGCCTCAGATCCCTATATATTGTGCCAGCCTCAGATCCCTGTATATTGTGCCAGCCTCAGATCCCTATATATTGTGCCAGCCTCAGATCCCTATATATTGTGCCAGCCTCAGATCCCTATATATTGTGCCAGCCTCAGATCCCTGTATATTGTGCCAGCCTCAGATCCCTATATATTGTGCCAGCCTCAGATCCCTATATATTGTGCCAGCCTCAGATCCCCACACACAGTGCCAGCCTCAGATCCCCATATACAGTGCCAGCCTCAGATCCCCACACACAGTGCCAGCCTCAGATCCCCATATACAGTGCCAGCCTCAGATCCCCACATACAGTGCCAGCCTCAGATCCCCACATACAGTGCCAGCCTCAGATCCCCACATACAGTGCCAGCCTCAGATCCCCACATACAGTGCCAGCCTCAGATCCCCACATACAGTGCCAGCCTCAGATCCCCACATACAGTGCCAGCCTCAGATCCCCACATACAGGGCCATCCTCATATCCCCATATACAGTGCCAGCCTCAGATCCCCATATACAGTGTCAGCCTCAGATCCCCATATACAATGCCATCCTCAGATCCCCATATACAATGCCATCCTCAGATCCCCACATACAGGGCCATCCTCAGATCCCCATATACAGTGCCAGCCTCAGATTCCCATATACAGTGCCAGCCTCAGATTCCCATATACAGTGCCAGCCTCAGATCTCCACATACAGTGCCAGCTCAGATCCCCATATACAGTGATAGCCTCAAATCCCCATTTACAGTGCCAGCCTCAGATCCTTATAAACAGTACAAGCCTCAGATCCCTATATATTGTGCCAGCCTCAGATCCACATATATTGTGCCAGCCTCAGATCCCTATATATTGTGCCAGCCTCAGATCCTCATATATTGTGCCAGCCTCAGATCCCTATATATTGTGCCAGCCTCAGATCCCTATATATTGTGCCAGCCTCAGATCCCTATATATTGTGCCAGCCTCAGATCCCTGTATATTGTGCCAGCCTCAGATCCCTATATATTGTGCCAGCCTCAGATCCCTATATATTGTGCCAGCCTCAGATCCCTATATATTGTGCCAGCCTCAGATCCCTATATATTGTACCAGCCTCAGATCCCTATATATTGTGCCAGCCTCAGATGCCTATATATTGTGCCAGCCTTAGATCCCCACATACAGTGCCAGCCTCAGATCCCTATATAAAGTGCCAGCATTAGATCCCCACATACAGTGCCAGCCTCAGATCCCTATATATTGTGCCAGCCTTAGATCCCCACATACAGTGCCAGCCTCAGATCCCTATATACAGTGCCAGCCTCAGATCCCTATATGTTGTGCCAGCCTTAGATCCCCACATACAGTGCCAGCCTCAGATTCCTATATGTTGTGCCAGCCTCAGAGCCTCATATATTGGGGCAGCCTCAAATCCCACAAACAGTGCCAGCCTCAGATTCCCATATATTCTGCCAGATTTAGATCCCCATATACACTAACAGCCTCAGATGCCTATATACTGTGCCAGCCTCAGACCCCCAAATACAGTGCCAGCCTAACATCCCTATATATTTTGCCAGCTTTAAATCCCACATACTGTTCTACCCTCAGATACCCATATGTTTTGCCAGTCTAAGATACTCATATATTTTGCCAGTTTCACATTTCAATATAGAGTGCCAGCCACAGACCCCCAAAGAGAGTGACAGTCTCAGATCGCCACATACAGTGCCAGCCTGAGATTCCCTTATACAGTGCCAGCCTGATATTCCCTTATACAGTGCCAGCCTTAGATTCCCTTATACAGTGCCAGCCTGAGATTCCCTTATACAGTGCCAGCCTGGGATTCCCTTATACAGTGCCAGCCTGAGATTCCCTTATACAGTGCCAGCCTGAGATTCCCTTATACAGTGCCAGCCTGAGATTCCCTTATACAGTGCCAGCCTGAGATTCCCTTATACTGTGCCAGCCTGAGATTCCCTTATACAGTGCCAGCCTGAGATTCCCTTATACAGTGCCAGCCTGGGATTCCCTTATACAGTGCCAGCCTTAGATTCCCTTATACAGTGCCAGCCTTAGATTCCCTTATACAGTGCCAGCCTGAGATTCCCTTATACAGTGCCAGCCTGAGATTCCCTTATACAGTGCCAGCCTTAGATTCCCTTATACAGTGCCAGCCTGAGATTCCCTTATACAGTGCCAGCCTTAGATTCCCTTATACTGTGCCAGCCTGAGATTCCCTTATACAGTGCCAGCCTGAGATTCCCTTATACAGTGCCAGCCTTAGATTCCCTTATACTGTGCCAGCCTGAGATTCCCTTATACAGTGCCAGCCTGAGATTCCCTTATACAGTGCCAGCCTGGGATTCCCTTATACAGTGCCAGCCTTAGATTCCCTTATACAGTGCCAGCCTTAGATTCCCTTATACTGTGCCAGCCTGAGATTCCCTTATACAGTGCCAGCCTGAGATTCCCTTATACAGTGCCAGCCTTAGATTCCCTTATACAGTGCCAGCCTGAGATTCCCTTATACTGTGCCAGCCTGAGATTCCCTTATACAGTGCCAGCCTGAGATTCCCTTATACAGTGCCAGCCTGGGATTCCCTTATACAGTGCCAGCCTTAGATTCCCTTATACAGTGCCAGCCTTAGATTCCCTTATACAGTGCCAGCCTGAGATTCCCTTATACAGTGCCAGCCTTAGATTCCCTTATACAGTGCCAGCCTGAGATTCTCTATACAGTGCCAGCCTGAGATTCCCTTATACAGTGCCAGCCTGAGATTCCCTTATACAGTGCCAGCCTGAGATTCCCTTATACAGTGCCAGCCTTAGATTCCCTTATACAGTGCCAGCCTTAAATTCCCTTATACAGTGCCAGCCTTAGATTCCCTTATACAGTGCCAGCCTGAGATTCCCTTATACAGTGCCAGCCTTAGATTCCCTTATACAGTGCCAGCCTGAGATTCCCTTATACAGTGCCAGCCTGAGATTCCCTTATACAGTGCCAGCCTTAGATTCCCTTATACAGTGCCAGCCTGAGATTCCCTTATACTGTGCCAGCCTGAGATTCCCTTATACAGTGCCAGCCTTAAATTCCCTTATACAGTGCCAGCCTGAGATTCCCTTATACAGTGCCAGCCTGAGATTCCCTTATACAGTGCCAGCCTTAGATTCCCTTATACAGTGCCAGCCTTAAATTCCCTTATACAGTGCCAGCCTGAGATTCCCTTATACAGTGCCAGCCTTAGATTCCCTTATACAGTGCCAGCCTTAGATTCCCTTATACAGTGCCAGCCTTAGATTCCCTTATACAGTGGCAGCCTGAGATTCCCTTATACAGTGGCAGCCTGAGATTCCCTTATACAGTGGCAGCCTGAGATTCCCTTATACAGTGCCAGCCTTAGATTCCCTTATACTGTGCCAGCCTTAGATTCCCTTATACAGTGCCAGCCTTAGATTCCCTGTACTAAGCAGTGGGTGTTCTAGGAATAGAGCCAGGTAACCAAACCCCGGCCACACATCAATCAGTACCAGGCCCCGCCCACACATCAATCAGTTCCAGGCCCTGCCTACACATCAGTACCAGGCCCCGCCCACACATCAATTAGTTCCAGGCCCCGCCCACACATCAATCAGTTCCAGGCCCAGCCCACATACATCATACTGTACCAGGCCCCGCCCAAACATCACTGAGCCCCGCCCGCATATACAGCAAACTGCACAAGGACCCGCCCACAAAAACACGTCATACCGACTAGGCCCCCCCCACACACCAGACTGTACAAGGCCCCGCCCACACACCGTACCTTCAACTACGTGAAGGAGGAGCCAACTACGCTGTATCGCCATAAGCCACTCCACCAAGCGCCGCCGCACGCGCACACACGCACACACGCACACACACACACATATCACTGCGCCAGGCCCCGCCCACAAATACAGCAAACTGCACAAGCACCCGCCCACATATTACGTCACAATGACTTGGTCCCGCCCACACACCAGACTTACAAGGCCCCGCCCACAAACCGTACCTTCACCTACAAGAAGGAGGAGCCAATTACGCTGTATCGCCCTAAGCCACTCCACCAAGCTCCGCCCACACACATATCACTGCGCCAGGCCCTGGCCCTGCCCACATATACAACAAACTGCACAAGCACCCGCCCACATATAAACGTCACGCTGACTAGGCTCGGCCCACACACCGTGCCTTCAACAACAATGAGGAGCCAACTATGCTGTATCGACCTAAGCCACTCCCACTGAGTTTGCGTCATCATCGGCATCACCAAGCGACACTTACTGGAAGGCGGAGCCATCGCTACGACCAAAATGCGATTATTCTGAGGACAACCCCCCTGAGGGGAGGAGTTACATAGAGCTGCACCACTAACCACACCCACCAGAAAGCGGGTTTACGCACAGGTCATGTGACGTTCCTGCATCTCTTCCGCCTCCCCTTACTTCCGGGTTGTTATGTATGACCGGTGGAAGATACAAAGTATCGGGTCGTACGTATGGGTGATACCACTGACCGCATACCCGGGGGGGATTCTCTGGTAAGGCTATAAGGGCAGAGCTGTGAATAGGGGAGGGGTGTTTGTCGCTTTTATGTCTGCGATAGCGGGTTCTGTCCTCTATATCGTGATATGGTTTATAGTCGCCTGTAGATTTATGGGTCTTCAGCTGCTGTAGCCACAATGGGACTTCACAAGGGAAAAACAAAAGCTGAGCTCTGGTTGCTAGGGGCAACAGGGAAAGCTCTTCTTTTAGACACTATGGGGGAGAGTTATTAACCCCTTTAGGACTCAGGGTTTTCTGTTTTTTGCACTTTCGTTTTTTCCTCCTTACCTTTAAAAAATCATAACCCTTTCAATTTTGCACCTAAAAATCCATATTATGGGTTATGTTTTGCGCCACCAATTCTACTTTGCAGAGACATCAGTCATTTTACCGAAAAAAAAAATTCACGGCGAAATGGAAAAAACAATCATTGTGCGATGAAATTGAAGAAAAAACACAATTTTTTAGTAAAATTGAAATCTTATCTTTATTTCGTAGCTCCATACGGTTAAAATGATACCCTACTTATATAGGTTTGATTTTGTCGCACTTCTGGAAAAAATCATAACTACATGTACGAAAATGAATACGTTTAAAATTGTCATCTTCTGACCCCTATAACGTTTTTATTTTTCTGCGTACGGGGTGGCATGAGGGATCATTTTTTGCGCTGTAATTTGAAGTTTTTAGAGGTACCATTTTTGGATTGATCTGACTTTTTTATCGCTTTTTATTCTCTTTTTTTCATTGTATAAAAAGTGACCAAAAATACGGTATTTTGGAAAAAAATGTTTGCACGTACGCCAATGACCGTGCGGTTTAATTAACCATATATTTTTTATAGTTCGGACATTTCCACAAGATTCGACACCACATGTTTGATTTTACTTACACTGTTTGTTTTTTTGAGGGGGGAGGTTGGTGATTCTTACTTTTATTAGGGAAGGGGTTAAATGATCTTTAACTTTTCTTTTTACACTTTTTATTTTTTGTAGTGTTATAAACTGATCATTTCTTTTTCAGTGGGAAACTACAAAAACAAGGGATGAAATACTTTTTTTACCTTACTGTTTCTGCACTGTCCGCTTTAGAGCACGTAACTGATCTATGGGACTGTCTTTGTGTCTTTGGTGCTCAGGTGGGTGGCGACATGTTTCACACTCTACGGCACTTCATCTGACCCGTTACGGTATAGGAACAGGTATAGGAACACAGGGATGGACGCTTAGGTGGGCGGCGACATGTTTCACACTCTGCGGCGCTTTGTCTGGCCCATTACGGTATAGGAACACAGGGAGCGTTATGGAACAGGTGAGGTGGGGGACCCTCAGGTGGGCGGCGGCGACATGTTTCACGCTCTACGGCGCTTCATTTGGCCCATTATGATATAGGAATAGGAACACGGAGTGTGATGAAACAGGTGAGGCGGGGGTGGCTACATGTTTCACGCTCTTCGGCACTTCATCTGGCCCGTTACGGTATAGGAACAGGTATAGAAACACAGGGATGGACGCTTAGGTGGGCAGCGACATGTTTCACGCTCTACGGCGCTTCATCTGGCCTGTTACGGTATAGGAACACAGGGAGTGTGATGGAACAGGTGAGGCGGGGGACACTCAGGTGGACGGTGACATGAGCTGGGTGAGTGCTTCATCATTATCTTCCTTGTTCTATTGGATGTGAGCACCACCCTCGTGGTTTAAGGTATAGGTACATTTTCTGACAGCGAGCGGCTTCGTGTAAGTCCATTGTGGATCACAGTTAGTGGTGCCGGATACTTACCTATCTTTGAATCCCATGTTATTGTTTGTCCGCTCTGATGTACACGTGGATATATCCTCTGTTCTGCTCCCGACAGATGGACCGGTGACCACCATTTCTAATGCTGACGGTTTCCTTTACTTGCCAAGATGAGTAAATTCCCAGAAGATTACCAATCTGACCTAGAGAGGAGTCTACCAGCCATCGCCTCCATCAACTCTTCTCTGAGCCAGAGTCTGTCCCCGCAGTTCTACCTTCACCCAGAGAAGCGCAGGGCCATCTCAGACGTGCGCCGGACATTCTGCCTTTTTGTCACGTTTGACCTGCTCTTCATGTCTCTCTTGTGGATCATCGAGCTCAATGTGAGTAAAATGCACTTGGAATCGCACTTTTGTTTTCCATAGGGCTGAATCTAGTCTCTTACTGATGCAGCTGAGTGGAGTTTGTCATTGGCCATAATTAGAGATGAGCGAATTTACAGTAAATTCAATTCGTCACGAACTTCTCGGCTCGGCAGTTGATGACTTATCCTGCATAAATTAGTTCAGCCTTCAGGTGCTCCGGTGGGCTGGAAAAGGTGGATACAGTCCTAGGAAAGAGTCTCCTAGGACTGTATCCACCTTTTCCATCCCATGGGAGCACCTGAAAGCTGAACTAATTTATGCAGGAAAAGTCATCAACTGCCGAGCCGAAAAGTTCGTGACGAATCGAATTTACTGTAAATTCGCTCATCTTTAGCCATAATCATTAGGAAATTGGAACTTGAGATTTGTGCTTTTTTACACAGGCGCATATCTACTGTATTATCTTCAAGGGTACTTCTTGTTTTGTATATAAGTCCCAACTCCCGGAACTCCTTAGTCCACTGATAGAGTGGTAAATGGAATTGCTAGAAGTTCCTCAGACTTACATTTCAAGTCTATGGAACTAATAACAATAGCTCTCTGCTGAAATCTCTGTCCATTTTAACCCCTTAATGACAAAGCCCATTTTCACCTCAAGGACCAGGCCAATTTTATTTTAGCGTTTTCGTTTTTTCCTCCTCGCCTTCTAAAATCCATAATATTTCCTTTATATTTCCATCTACAGACCCATAAAAGGGCTTGTTTTTTGCGTGACCAATTGTACTTTAATGAAACCTCTCATTTTACCATAAAATGTACGGCGAACCGAATTTTTTTTTTTCAGGGAGGAAATTTAAATGTAAAAAGGGTTTTGTTTTCACACTGTACACTTTACGGTAAAAATGACGTGTGTTCTTTATTCTGTGGGTCAATACGATTAACATGATAGCCATGACTAGATACTTTTATATTTTTGTACCGCTTAAAAAAAATCTAAAACTTTTTGTACAAAATCAGTAATCTAAAATCGCCCTATTTTGACCACCTATAACTTTTTCATTTTTCCGTATATAGGGCGGTATGAGGGCTAATTTTTTGCGCCGTCATTTGTACTTTTTTTAGATACCACATTTGCATATATAAAACTTTTAGATCATTTTAAAAAAAAATAAAAAAATAAAATGTGACAAAAAAGCAGAATTTGTGTTTGTTTTTTTTTACGTTTACGTTATTCGCCGTACGGGATCATTAACATAATATTTTGATAGCTCGGACATTTACGCACGCGGCGATACCAAATATGTTAATAAAAAAAATGTTACGCTTTTTGGGGGTAAAATGGGAAAAATGGAAATTTTTATTGGGGGAGGGGATTTTTCACTTTTTTTTATTTTTATTTTTTTACACTTTTTATGTCCCCATAGGACTATCTATAGCAATCCTTTGATTGCTAATACTGTTTAGTGCTATGTATAGGACACAGCACTGCTCAGTATTATCGGTGATCTTCTGTTCTGGTCTGCTCGATCGCAGACCAGAGCAGAAGACCCCGGGAGATGGCCGGAGCCAGGTGAGGGGACCTCCGGCTGTCATGCTGGATGATCGGATCCCCGCGGCAGCGCTGTGGGCGATCCGATCATCCAATCAAAGTGCTGCAATGCCGCAGATTCCGTGATCTGTATTGATCACGGCATCGGAGGGGTTAATGGTGGACATCCGCGCGATCGCGGATGTCGGCCATTACGGGCGGGTCCCCGGCTGATGCTAGCAGCCGGAAACTGCTGTGTATGACGCGAGCACCGCTCCGATGCTCGTGGTCATACACGGGGCGTAAATGTACGTCCTGGTGCGGGAAGTCCCCCCCAAACCAGGACGTACATTTACGTCCATGGTCGTTAAGGGGTTAACTGTCCAGAGTAGGAGAAAATCCCCATAGCAAACATATGCTGCTCTGGACAGTTCCTAAAATGGACAGAGATGTCAGCAGAGAGCTCTGTGTTCCAAAATGAAAATAATTTCCTGTGTAGTTTTCAGCAGCTAATAAGTACTGGAAGCATTAAAGGGGTACTCCCGTGGAAATTTTTTTTTTTTTTAAATAAATCAACTGGTGCCAGAAAGTTAAACAGATTTGTAAATTACTTCTATTAAAAAATCTTAATCCTTCCAGTACTTATTAGCTGCTGAATACTACAGAGGAAATGCTTTTCTTTTTGGATTTCTCTTCTATTATGACCACAGTGCTCTCTGCTGACCTCTGCTGTCCATTTTAGGAACTGTCCAGAGCAGCATATGTTTGCTATGGGGATTTTCTCCTTCTCTGGACAGTTCTTAAAATGGACAGAGATGTCAGCAGAGAGCACGGTGTTCCAAAAAGAAAATAATTTCCTCTGTAGTTGTCAGCAGCTAATAAGTACTGGAAGGATTAAGATTTTTTTTGATAGAAGGAATTTACAAATCTGTTTGACTTTCTGGCACCAGTTGATTAAAAAAAATAAAAAATAAATTTCTACCGGAGTACTCCTTTAAACTCAGGACCCCAGTGCTGCAGGGGAACAGTGCTAACCACTGAGCTGTGCTGCCCATAAATGTGTGATTTGTTTTTTTGGGAGTCCAATGTCGGATGTTCCCCTTGTAAACAGTGCAATATGGCATCTTTCTTTGGCACTTTTGCTCCGAGCACCTTTTGAGGAAAGACTTACTTCACACTGGTCATTTCCATAATGATTTCTGTGAGATTTGGTACCATTTCGTTTCATTTAGATCAGGATACATTGCTTTTTGGTAGCAATTCGTAATGACTCATTACTCCAAAGGCCATGAAAGGCGCAGTGACGTGGGATTTTAATAGCACATTAATTTAATTTAATAGCACTTCAATTCACTCTTATTTTATGTACAATAAAAGTTAAAGGGGTACTCCGCTGCTCAGCGTTTGGAACAAACTCTTCCGAACGCTGGAGCCAGGAGCTCGTGACTTCATAGCCCCTCCCCTCATGTCACTCCCCGTCCCCTCAATGCAAGTATATGAGAGGGGGCATGATGGCTCACACCCCCTCCCATAGACTTGCATTGAGGGGGCGGGGTGTGGCGTCATCAGGGGGCGGGGCTCTAACATTACGAGCTCCCGGCTCCAGCGTTTGGAACAGTTTGTTCCAAACGCTGAGCAGCGGAGTACCCCTTTAAGTTGAACAATTGTATATAGGGTTTTTGCTCCACCGGGCATTGTGACTTTGGAGTAATTGTTTATATACTGTAACAGAGCTTTGCCATACAGTGTTTATATACTGTAACAGAGCTTTGCCATACAGTGTTTATATACTGTAACAGAGCTTTGCCATACAGTGTTTATATACTGTAACAGAGCTTTGCCATACAGTGTTTATATACTGTAACAGAGCTTTGCCATACAGTGTTTATATACTGTAACAGAGCTTTGCCATACAGTGTTTATATACTGTAACAGAGCTTTGCCACACAGTGTTTATATACTGTAACAGAGCTTTGGCACACAGTGTTTATATACTGTAACAGAGCTTTGCCATACAGTGTTTATATACTGTAACAGAGCTTTGCCACACAGTGTTTATATACTGTAACAGAGCTTTGCCACACAGTGTTTATATACTGTAACAGAGCTTTGCCACACAGTGTTTATATACTGTAACAGAGCTTTGCCACACAGTGTTTATATACTGTAACAGAGCGTTGCCACACAGTGTTTATATACTGTAACAGAGCGTTGCCACACAGTGTTTATATACTGTAACAGAGCGTTGCCACACAGTGTTTATATACTGTAACAGAGCGTTGCCACACAGTGTTTATATACTGTAACAGAGCGTTGCCACACAGTGTTTATATACTGTAACAGAGCTTTGCCATACAGTGTTTATATACTGTAACAGAGCTTTGCCATACAGTGTTTATATACTGTAACAGAGCTTTGCCACACAGTGTTTATATACTGTAACAGAGCTTTGCCACACAGTGTTTATATACTGTAACAGAGCGTTGCCACACAGTGTTTATATACTGTAACAGAGCTTTGCCATACAGTGTTTATATACTGTAACAGAGCTTTGCCATACAGTGTTTATATACTGTAACAGAGCTTTGCCACACAGTGTTTATATACTGTAACAGAGCTTTGCCACACAGTGTTTATATACTGTAACAGAGCTTTGCCACACAGTGTTTATATACTGTAACAGAGCTTTGCCACACAGTGTTTATATACTGTAACAGAGCTTTGCCACACAGTGTTTATATACTGTAACAGAGCTTTGCCACACAGTGTTTATATACTGTAACAGAGCTTTGCCACACAGGGCCCATGCGCCCTAGCAGAGGACAAAACATGTGAATATATGGCAGATCATGTTTGCTATGGGGATTTTCTCCTGCTCTGAACAGTTCCTAAAGTGGACAGCAGATAGCACTGTGGTCATGACAGAAGAGAAATCCAAAAAGAAAAGAACCCCTTGCAATCTCTAAACTGGTGTCCGAATCCCCCCAGAGCAGGGTTGACATGCCCCCTCAATGTATTCTCTATGGGAGTGTTGGAGACAGCCGGGTACACCGCTTGTGTAGATCGGGTACTTCCATAGAGAATGCATAGTGGGAGCGCTGTGTTCACAGTGAGATTTGGGGTGCTGTTCTGGAGATCACGAGGGGGGGTTGGGTCTCCGTGGTCGGGCTCCCTGCTATCAGACGAATATCCCCCACCCTGTGGATAGGGAATACATTTTTTAAACGGTGAGTTTTCATTATATCAAAAAAAACAGCACTGCCCAAAAGAGTGAAGTGAAACATTCAGCTCTGCTTTACCTGTATGTAGTTTCCTTGTTCTATTTTACTTCCTGCTTAACAGTTGTATACGTGTCTCCAGGCTAAAATCTGTCCGCCCCGAGTTTATAGGCTTCTATGGTAATGAAAGGTTTACCATATTAAACCGCCCGTACATTAAATGGTTGTCCCTGGTTAGTAGTGGTGATTTCCTCATAAACACCATTTATCTAAGCGTGCATGCTATTTTATTAGGAAGAAGATAAGTGGTGGCCAAAATTAGAGATGAGCGAACTTACAGTAAATTCGATTCGTCACGAACTTCTCAGCTCGGCAGTTGATGACTTTTCCTGCATAAATTAGTTCAGCTTTCAGGTGCTCCGGTGGGCTGGAAAAGGTGGATACAGTCCTAGGAGACTCTTTCCTAGGAATGTATCCACCTTTTCCAGCCCTCCGGAGCACATGAAGGCTGAACTAATTTATGCAGGAAAAGTCATCAACTGCCGAGCTGAGAAGTTCGTGACGAATTGAATTTACTGTAAGTTCGCTCATCTCTATTTTACATCTCTATTGGCTGTGACATCACGTCTCTTGTCTCAGAGGCAGTGCCTGGCACAGAATGCCGGGGGCTGCACCAAGATCGCGGGGCTCCCCAGTGGCAGGACCCCTGCAATCATACATCTTATCCCCTATCCTTTGTATAAAGCCGGAATTCCCCTTTAAACACCTGGATTTGTGGATTTTCTGCCATTCTTTTCTGCAGATCCTCCCAAGCTCTGTTAGGTTGGATGGGGACCATTGGGGGGGACCATTTTCAGCTCTATCTCTACAGCTCTTCGATTGTGTCCAAGTCAGGGCTCTCGCAGGGCCACTCAGACACTTTACGACTTACCTATGTAAAGGAGGCCTTACACCAAAAACAGTGTTATGTAGGATGTTCTTTAACCCCTTAAGGACGCAGGACGTAAATGTACGTCCTGGTGAGGTGGTATTTAACGCACCAGGACGTACATTTACGTCCTAAGCATAACCGCGGGCATCGGAGCGATGCCCGTGTCATGCGCGGCTGATCCCGGCTGCTGATCGCAGCCAGGGACCCGCCGGCAATGGCCGACGCCCGCGATCTCGCGGGCGTCCGCCATTAACCCCTCAGGTGCCGGGATCAATACAGATCCTGGCATCTGCGGCAGTTCGCGATTTAAATGAACGATCGGATCGCCCGCAGCGCTGCTGCGGGGATCCGATCATTCATAACGCCGCACGGAGGTCCCCTCACCTTCCTCCGTGCGGCTCCCGGCGTCTCCTGCTCTGGTTTGTGATCGAGCAGACCAGAGCAGGAGATGACCGATAATACTGATCTGTTCTATGTCCTATACATAGAACAGATCAGTATTAGCAATCATGGTATTGCTATGAATAGTCCCCTATGGGGCCTATTCAAGTGTAAAAAAAAAATGTAAAAGTAAAAAAAAAGTGAAAAATCCCCTCCCCCAATAAAAAAGTAAAACGTCCGTTTTTTTCTATTTTACCCCCAAAAAGCGTAAAAAAACATTTTTTATAGACATATTTGGTATCGCCGCGTGCGTCAATGTCCGAACTATTAAAATAAAATGTTAATGATCCTGTACGGTGAACGGCGTGAACGAAAAAAAATAAAAAAAAGTCCAAAATTCCTACTTTTTTAATACATTTTATTAAAAAAAAATTATAAAAAATATATTAAGTTTTTTATATGCAAATGTGGTATCAAAAAAAAGTACAGATCATGGCGCAAAAAATGAGCCCCCATACCGCCACTTATACGGAAAAATATAAAAGTTAGAGGTCATCAAAATAAAGGGATTATAAACGTACTAATTTGGTTAAAAATGTTGTGATTTTTTTTTAAGCGCAACAATAATATAAAAGTATATAATAATGGGTATCATTTTAATCGTATTGACCCTCAGAATAAAGAACACACGTCATTTTTACCATAAATTGTACGGCGTGAAAACAAAACCTTCCAAAATTAGCAAAATTGCGTTTTTCGTTTTAATTTCCCCACAAAAATTGTGTTTTTTGGTTGCGCCATACATTTTATGATATAATGAGTGATGTCATTACAAAGGACAACTGGTCGCGCAAAAAACAAGCCCTCATACTAGTCTGTGGATGAAAATATAAAAGTTATGATTTTTAGAAGGCGATGAGGAAAAAATGAAAACGTAAAAATTAAATTGTCTGAGTCCTTAAGGCCAAAATGGGCTGAGTCCTTAAGGGGTTAAATCTCAACCTTTTATTACATAAAGAGAAAATAGTAGTATTTTTGTAACCTTTGGCGGTTCCACGGTATATAACAGTATTCCCCCCCCCCCCCCCCCCCTTCCCCAAAATTATCAGCCCAGCGCTGTCCCCATCGGGGTACTACTCACGGCACCTGCAAGCGCTGCCTCCTGATCCTCCTGTTTGTTGCGGCCGACGGCGCTGACACACTCTATACTGTGCGGTATCCCTATACTGTACCCCTATGCCCGGGCTGCAAAAGGTAAACAAACTAAACTAACGCATGTTCCGACGTCGGCCTTATCACCGGCCGCAGCGATGTTCCGGCTCAGCCGATGATAGGTTGAGCCCACTCTCATGTAAGAAGCCGGCTTCTTACATGACAGTGGGCTCAGCCTATCACCGGCCGAGGCGGAACATCGCTGCGGCCGGTGATAGGCTGACGGCTGTCCGACGTTCCATTCCCTGCTAAGCTTGATCTGGACCGACGTGGGAAGGTGAGTTAAAGTTTTGGATACAGTATAGAGCAGTGTTTTGCAATCTGTGGACCTCCAGATGTTGCAAAACTACAACTCCCAGCATGCCCGGACAGCCAACGGCTGTCCGGGCATGCTGGGAGTTGTAGTTTTGCAACATGTGGAGGTTGAAGACCACTGGTATAGAGTGTCAGCGCCGGCAGCCGCAACAATCAGGAGAACGAGGAGAGCAGCGCTTGCGGGTGACATATGTGAGTAGCAGCGCTGGCTGATAATTAATTGGGGGAGGGGGGCAGAACAGCGCTCGAGGGTCACATATGATTAGTTCCCCGATGTGGGGACAGCGCAGGGCTGATAATTCATTCATTCCCGAGGGGGAGGGGCCAAACCGGTATTGCGGTATGGGTTAAAATTCATATCGTGCAGCACAACAATTTCAGTATTCGGTATGAACCAGTATACCGCCCAGCCCTAGGGGGTCAGTTGTCTCCCAATATATGAGCCGTAGCCCTGCATCACTATAATCGTTGAGTGATTCTGCCCTAAGGAGCTTACAATCTATGAAACCGTCCAGGTTATTGTTTTACATGTGACACTGACGGATGGGCTTCACTTCTCCGCTTCCGGCCTTGCTCTGATAAGTTTATTCATCATTATGAAAGGTAGAAATTGGGATTTAGAGTGCGGCAGGCGCAGTGCCCATCCATCTATCACTCTGTAATACTCTGACTAACACAGTTAGTATTGACTGCTTTCTGGCGGGGTCCACAGAGGCAATAGTAGGGTCACATAGAACAACGGTGCTTGAAATCACCAGAAAAGGTTCTATTTTCGTCTTTCCTATTGGTAAAAATGTTCTCTATTCATTGTAAAGCTGATAGACAACCAATATGGCCAACACTATAGATTCCATGGGGTGCCAGTTGTGTAACTTTATGGGTAGGACTGACACATTGCGGTAAAAGTAGGTTCTTGTTGGTCGCTGTAATGACAATTAGAGATGAGCAAACTTACAGTAAATTCTATTCGTCACGAACTTCTCGGCTCGGCGGTTGCTGACTTTTCCTGCATAAATTAGTTCAGTGCTCCGGTGCTCCGGTGGGCTGGAAAAGGTGGATACAGTCCTAGGAAAGAGTCTCCTAGGACTGTATCCACCTTTTCCAGCCCACGGGAGCACCTGAAAGCTGACCTAATTTATGCAGGATAAGTCATCAACTGCTGAGCCGAGAAGTCCATGACGAATCGAATTGACTGTAAGTTCGCTCATCTCTAATGACAACCACACTAGTTGCACCCAGCTTTCCCAGAAGGTGGCTGTATGCAATTGTAATAATTTTGACAAGACTTGTTAGGTTATATTAACCTATTAGGTTAAAAAAACTAAACAAAAACATGGCTTCTTTTTCCTAAAAAACAGTGGCAGTTCAGCTTCATTTACATAAATAGGTCTAAAGGGGTACTCCGGTGGAAAAAAAAAAGTTATCAACTGGTCACAGAAAGTTAAACAGATTTGTAATTTATTTCTATTTAAAAATATTAATCCTCCCAGTACTTATCAGCTGCTGTATGCTCCACAGGAAGTTCTTTTCTTTATGAATTTCTTTTCTGCCTGACCACAGTGCTCTCTGCTGACACCTCTTTCCATATCAGGAACTGTCCAGAGTAGGAGCAAATCCCCATAGAAAACCTTTCCTGCTCCGGACAGTTCCTGACATGGACAGAGGTGTCAGCAGAGAGCACTGTGGTCAGACTGAAAGGAAATTCAAAAAGAAAAGAACTTCCTGTAGAGCATACAGCAGCTCATAAGTACTGGAAGTATTAAGATTTTTAAATAGAAATAATTTACAGATCTGTTTTAACTTTTTGGCACCAGTTGATTTAAAAAAAAAAAAAAAAATGTTTCCCAGTGGAGTACCCCTTTTAATCTTGCATTTGTGTGAATGGGTCTTCAGTTGACCCATTCACACTGCAAACATTTAGGCAAAATAATAATAAAATTTTATTTTTATTTTTTTGGGAATTACATGTGGACTGCATTGCCATCAATGGGGACGACGCGGCTTACGCGACCTGGAATATCTCCAGGCAGAGATAAAGGACTGACCTACCAGGTCATCCGGAGCACTTCTCTGGCTTGTTGTAGAGGAGGCTTCCTCATTCAAGGCCCTCATCTAACTTACAATTTAATAAAAGGGTATTTATTAACTTTTTAGTAATGATTCTGATGTATACAATGCATCTAACCCAGAATATGAGACTCTCCATATTAAAGGGGTACTCCCATGCCCGAGCCTTCTGAAAATCAGGTCCAGAAGGCTTGGAGCGGCGGCGGTCTGCCCCGCCCCTCTCGTGATGTCACTGCCCCGCCCCCTCTCGTGATTTCATGCCAAGCCCCCTCCATTGATGTCTATGGGAGGGGGCATGACGGTTGTCACGCCCCCTCCCATAGACATCAATGGAGGGGGCGTGGCATCACATCACGAGTGGGGGCGGGGCCGAGACGTTGCGACTGCCATCACTGCTCCAAGCCTTCTGAACCGGATGTTCAGAAGGTTCAGGCACGGGAGTACCCCTATAAAGGAACTAGCAGACTACACCTACCCAGCATTCCCTGATACCCTGTGGCCACAAGTTGGACCCCACCACAAGAAGCTGCAGGAGGACATCACAAGCTGTATTCATGTTCAGTAGATCGTGTACTGTTTGTTACATACAAATGACTCTCTTCTTTCTTCTTTCCATAGACTAATAATGGGATTCGGAATAATTTGGAAAATGAGGTTTTGCGATACCAGTTCCGCTCCTCGTTCTTTGACATATTTGTAAGTAATAGAGCTTTTCCTCCTGATCGGACACTATGTTCCTTGAATTCTAAATCAAAAGAGAGCATACTGGGGGAGATTTATCAAATCCTGTGCAGAGGAAGAGTGGTGCAGTTGCCCATAGCAACCAATCAGATTGCTTCTTTCATTTTCCACAGGCCTCTTTAGAGGCCTGTGGAAAATGAAAGAAGCAATCTGATTGGTTGCTATGGGCAACTGCACCACTCTTTCTCTGCACAGGATTTGATAAATCTCCCCCACTGTGTGTAATTCACCGTCCTCATACACAATTGTTCCCTATACATCCTCTATACTTGTAACCCCCGGGTCTCATATCCCCAGAGCTCAGTTATATATCCTTTCCAAGAACATGAGTGAGATCAGCCATAGGTTATGACTCTTCTTGTGGTAGGTTATGACTCTTCTTGTGGTAGGTTATGACTCCTCTTGTGGTAGGTTATGACTCCCCTTGTGGTAGGTTATGACTCCTCTTGTGGTAGGTTATGACTCCTCTTGTGGTAGGTTATGAATCCTCTTGTGGTAGGTTATGACTCCTCTTGTGGTAGGTTATGACTCCTCTTGTGGTAGGTTATGACTCCCCTTGTGGTAGGTTATGACTCCCCTTGTGGTAGGTTATGACTCCCCTTGTGGTAGGTTATGACTCCCCTTGTGGTAGGTTATGACTCCCCTTGTGGTAGGTTATGACTCCCCTTGTGGTAGGTTATGACTCCTCTTGTGGTAGGTTATGACTCCTCTTGTGGTAGGTTATGACTCCTCTTGTGGTAGGTTATGACTCCCCTTGTGGTAGGTTGACTCCCCTTGTGGTAGGTTATGACTCCTCATGTGGTAGGTTATGACTCCTCATGTGGTAGGTTATGACTCCTCTTGTGGTAGGTTATGACTCCCCTTGTGGTAGGTTATGACTCCTCTTGTGGTAGGTTATGACTCCTCTTGTGGTAGGTTATGACTCCTCTTGTGGTAGGTTATGACTCCTCTTGTGGTAGGTTATGACTCCTCTTGTGGTAGGTTATGACTCCTCTTGTGGTAGGTTATGACTCCTCTTGTGGTAGGTTATGACTCCTCTTGTGGTAGGTTATGACTCCTCTTGTGGTAGGTTATGACTCCTCTTGTGGTAGGTTATGACTCCTCTTGTGGTAGGTTATGACTCCTCTTGTGGTAGGTTATGACTCCTCTTGTGGTAGGTTATGACTCCTCTTGTGGTAGGTTATGACTCCTCTTGTGGTAGGTTATGACTCCTCTTGTGGTAGGTTATGACTCCCCTTGTGGTAGGTTATGACTCCTCTTGTGGTAGGTTATGACTCCTCTTGTGGTAGGTTATGACTCCTCTTGTGGTAGGTTATGACTCCCCTTGTGGTAGGTTATGACTCCTCTTGTGGTTGGTTATGACTCCTCTTGTGGTTGGTTATGACTCCTCTTGTGGTAGGTTATGACTCCTCTTGTGGTAGGTTATGACTCCTCTTGTGGTAGGTTATGACTCCTCTTGTGGTAGGTTATGACTCCCCTTGTGGTAGGTTATGACTCCCCTTGTGGTAGGTTATGACTCCCCTTGTGGTAGGTTATGACTCCCCTTGTGGTAGGTTATGACTCCCCTTGTGGTAGGTTATGACTCCCCTTGTGGTAGGTTATGACTCCCCTTGTGGTAGGTTATGACTCCTCTTGTGGTAGGTTATGACTCCTCTTGTGGTAGGTTATGACTCCTCTTGTAGTAGGTTGCCATAGAGGGTCTTCAGTGGAAGTGTATTTCTCTACAGTAATTCTGCAGTAAATGGGGTGATATATGTTCTAACAAACTTCATTCTGAGCTGATAAGGTTATTGTAAAAGTATATTTAGGTGGAGAACTTCCTTAACCCCTTAAGGACCAGGCCCATTTTGGCCTTAAGGACCAGACCAATTTTATTTTTGCATTTTCGTTTTTTTCTCCTCGCCTTCTATAAATCATAACTCCCTTATATTTCCATCCACAGACCCATATGAGGGCTTGTTTTTTGCGTAACCAATATTACTTTGTAACTACGTCACTTATTTTACCATAAAATGTACGGTGCAGCCAAACAAATATTATTTATGTGGGAAAATTGAAAAGAAAACCGCAATTTAGCGAATTTTGGAAGGTTTTGTTTTCACGCTGTACACTTTCCGGTAAAAATGACATGTTTTCTTTATTCTGTGGGTCAATACGATTAAAATGATACCCATGATTAAATTCTTTTATGTAATTGCAACGCTTAAAAAAAAAAATCTCAAACTATTTTAACAAAATTAGTATGTTTGAAATTGCCCTATTTTGACCACCTATAACGTTCTCATTTTTCCGTATATGGGGCGATATGAGGGCTCATTTTTTGCGCCATGATCTGTAGTTTTTATCACTACTACTTTTTGCTTTGGTTTTACTTTTTATACATTTTTTATAATTTTTTATTTTATTTTTTAATAAAATGTGACAAAAAAGCAGCAATTTTGGACTTAAAAAAAAAAAATTTTACGTTTACGTCGTTCACGGTACGGGATAATGAACAAGATGTTTTACCGTATATACTCGAGTATAAGCCGACCCGAGTATAAGCCGAGACCCCTAATTTTAACCCAAAATCCCAGGAAAAGTTATTGACTCGAGTATAAGCCTAGGGTGGGAAATACCTCATCCCCCCCTGTCATCATCCAGACCCGTCATTAACATCCTCATCATCATCCCCTTGTCATCATCCCACACATCCCCCCTTCATCATCCCCTTATCATCCCACACATCCCCCCTTCATCATCCCCTTATCATCCCACACATCCCCCCTTCATCATCCCCTTATCATCCCACACATCCCCCCTTCATCATCCCCTTATCATCCCACACATCCCCCCTTCATCATCCCCTTATCATCCCACACATCCCCCCTTCATCATCCCCTTATCATCCCACACATCCCCCCTTCATCATCCCCTTATCATCCCACACATCCCCCCTTCATCATCCCCTTATCATCCCACACATCCCCCCTTCATCATCCCCTTATCATCCCACACATCCCCCCTTCATCATCCCCTTATCATCCCACACATCCCCCCTTCATCATCCCCTTATCATCCCACACATCCCCCCTTCATCATCCCCTTATCATCCCACACATCCCCCCTTCATCATCCCCTTATCATCCCACACATCCCCCCTTCATCATCCCCTTATCATCCCACCCCCCCCCCCCCCTTCATCATCCCCTTATCATCCCACCCCCCCCCCCCCCCCCTTTCATCATCCCCACACACCCCCTTCATCATCCTCTTCTCATCATTCGCCCTCAGTGGTCTTCAACCTGCGGACCTCCAGAGGTTTCAAAACTACAACTCCCAGCAAGCCCGGGCAGCCATCGGCTGTCCGGGCTTGCTGGGAGTTGTAGTTTTGAAACCTCCGGAGGTCCGCAGGTTGAAGACCACTGCGGCCTTCAACATCATCCAGCCCCCCTCTCACCCCCTTTAGTTCTTAGTACTCACCTCCGCTCGGCGCTGGTCCGGTCCTGCAGGGCTGTCCGGTGAGGAGGTGGTCCGGTGAGGAGGTGGTCCGGTGGGGAGGTGGTCCGGTGGGGAGGTGGTCCAGGCTGCTATCTTCACCGCGCTTCCGGCCCGGAATAGAGCCGTTGCCTTGGCAATGACGCAGAATTACATTGGCAATGAACGCACCTCTGCGGCGTTGTCACGGCAACGTGACTATTCTGAGGCCGGGCCCGAAGCGCTTAGAAGAGGCCTCCCCGGTGAAGATAGCAGCCCGGAACCAGTATCCCACCGGACCACCTCCTCACCGGACAGTCCTGCAGGACCGGACCAGCGCCGAGCGGAGGTGAGTACTCAGAACTAAAGGGGGTGAGAGGGGGCTGGATGATGTTGAAGGCCGCAGTGGTCTTCAACCTGCGGACCTCCGGAGGTTTCAAAACTACAACTCCCAGCAAGCCCGGACAGCCGATGGCTGCCCGGGCTTGCTGTGAGTTGTAGTTTTGAAACCTCTGGAGGTCCGCAGGTTGAAGACCACTGCGGGTGGGGGAGTTCACTCGAGTATAAGCCGAGGGGGGTGTTTTCAGCACGAAAAATCGTGCTGAAAAACTCGGCCTATACTCGAGTATATACGGTAATAGTTCATACTTTTACGCATGCGGTGATACCAAATATGTGTATAAAAAATTTTTTTTTTACGCTTTTTTTGGGTGTAAAATGGGGAAAAACTGACGTTTTACTTTTTATTGGGGAGGGGATTTTTCACTTTTTTTTTACTTTTAAATTTTACAATTTTTTTACTTTTTTTTTTTACTTTTTATTGATTGCTAATACTGTGCAGTGCTATGTATAGGACACAGCACTGCTCAGTATTATCGGTCACCTTCTGCTCTGGTCTGCTCGATCTCAGACCAGAGCAGAAGACCCAGGGAGACGGCCGGAGCAAGGTGAGGGGACCTCCGGCCGCCATGCTGGATGATGCTGCGGGCGCTCCGATCGTCCATTCAAACTACTGCGATGCCGTGATCTGTATTGATCACGGCATCAAAAGGTTTAATGGCGGACATCCGCGCGATCGCGGATGTCCACCATTACCGGCGGGTCCCTGGCTGCTGATATCAGCCGGGACCTACCGGGCATGACGCGAACACCGCTTCGGTGCTCGCGATCATGTCGGCGCATAAATGTACGTCATGGTGTGCTAAGTACCACGTCACCATGACATACATTTACATCCATCGTCGTTAAGGGGTTAAAGGGGTACTCAGCCCCTAGACATCTTATCTCCTATCTAAAGGATAGGGGATAAGATGGCTGATCACAGGGGTCCCGCCACTGGGGACCCCTGCAGTCTCAGCTGCGGCACCCCAGACATTCAGTGCACGCAGAAAACTTTGCTCCGTGCTGGATTACTGGCGATTCGGGGCGGAAGCTCGTGACCTCAATGCCATGCCCCGCCTGTGACATCACAGCTACGCCCCCTCGATGCAGTCTATGGGAGGGGGCGTGACGGCTAGCTCAGGGAGGACAGAAACCTCCCTTTGTGTGTATTGGAGCTAAACCAACAAAAGGCAGGAAAAAAAGCAAATAGGACATAATGTCACACTAAAATCCATAAATGGGCTGGACAAAATTATTAGCACCCTTTCAAAATTGGGGATAAATAAGATTGTTTCAAGCATGTGATGCTCCTTTAAACTCACCTGGGGCAAGTAACATATGTGGGCAATATATAAAAATCACACCTGAAAGCAGATAAAAAGGAGAGTAGTTCACTTAGTCTTTGCATTGTGTGTCTGTGTGTACCACACTAAGCATGGGCATCAGAAAGAGGAAGAGAACTGTCTGAGGACTTGAGAACCAAAATTGTGGAAAAATATCATCAATCTCAAGGTCACAAGTCCATCTCCAGAGATCTAGATTTGATTTTGTCCACAGTGCGCAACATTATCAAGAAGTTTGCAACTCATGGCACTGTAGCTAATCTCCCTGTGCGTGGACGGAAGAGAAAAATTGAAAGGTGTCAAGGCAGGATAGTCCGGATGGTGGATAAGCAGCCTCAAACAAGTTCCAAAGATAGTTCACGCTGACACTGATGCTCCCTGAGCCTGCAGGGCAGCTTGAATATCTGTCGACATTTAAATGAAATATACGCTATGGCAGGAGACCGAGGAGGACCCCACTGCTGACACAGAGACATAAAAAAGTAAGACTACATTTTGCCAAAATGAACTTGAGTAACCAAAATCCTTCTTGGAAAACGTCTTGTGGACAGATGAGACCAAGATAAAGCTTTTTGGTAAAGCACATCATTCTACTGTTTACCGAAAACGAAATGAGGCCTACAAAGAAAAGAACACAGTACCTACAGTGAAATATGGTGGAGGGTCAATGATGTTTTGGGGTTGTTTTGCTGCCGCTGGCACTGGGTGCCTTAAATGTGTGCAAGGAATCATGAAATCTGAGGATTACCAACGGATTTTGGGTCGCACTGTAGAGCCCAGTGTCAGAAAGATGGGTTTGCGTCCGAGATCTTGGGTCTTCCAGAAAAACAATTACCCCAAACATACGTCAAAAAGCCCCCAGAAATGGATGGCAACAAAGCGCTGTAGAGTTCTGAAGTGGCAACAATGAGTCCAGATCTAAATCCCATTGAACACCTGTGGAGAGATCTTAAAATTGCTGTTGGGGGGAAAAGGCGCCTTCCAATAAGAGATGCACAAAAAACACAAGGAGCCTCCAAGGAGGTGGCGGACATCAGGAGGCGCTGGACACACTCGGAGGGTAGAAACAACTTTAATCACCCATCATGCAACGCGTTTCACAGATTATCTGCTTCATCAGGCATATCATCCAATAAGAGAGACCTGGAGCAATTTACAAAGGAAGAGTGGTCCAACATTCTGTCTGAGAGGTGTAAGAAGCTTATTGATGGTTATAGGAAGCCACTGATTTTCAGTTATTTTTTTTCCAAAGGGTGTGCAACCAAATATTAAGTTAATGGTGACAATAATTTTGTCCAGCCAATTTTTGGAGTTTGGTGACATTATGTCCAAGTTGCTTTTTTTCCCTCCCTTTTTTTGGTTTAGTTCCAATACACACAAAGGGAATAAACATGTGTATAGCAAAATATGTGTTACTGCAATCCTTTGAGAATTACTGTGAGAATTACTTCACTTTCTTGAAAATTTTCAGGGGTGCCAACATTTATGGCCGTGACTGTATGTGTCATGTATGGGACAGAATTCAAAGTTGGGTTTATGACCATCCCTTGTTTATATGCTTGACTCCCATTGCAGTATTCATGCTGAACTTATTTATTCTCCATCGTTATCAATTAAGCTAACAATCTGAAAGAGTATCTTGGGAAGCATGCTATGTTGTGCTGGATGTCCTTGGTCTATATACTTTGTCTCCTCTTAACCAGGTTATTTTACATATATGTCCCTTTTTCAGCTCCTGGCTGTATTCCGGTTCTCTGTCCTGCTGCTGGGCTATGCCATCCTCCGACTTCGACATTGGTGGGCTATAGCTGTAAGTATTTCTGTAAATTAATATTATCTTAATAAATTAAAAGGGCACTCCACTGCCCTAACGTCTGGAACATTTAGTTCCGAACGCTGGGTGCGGGCTGCGGAGGTCGTGACTTCACGGCCACGTCCCTCGTGATGTCACGTCGTGCCCCCCAAAGTCTATAAGAGGGGGCATGACCCCCGCAGCCCGCACTCAGTTCCAGACGCTAGGGCAGAGTACCCCCTTATTAATAGGGAAGTCAACAGCTGGGAAACTTAAAGGGGTTGAAAGCTTTTTTTTTTTTAGTTTTTTTTTTTAGTTTTTTTTTTTTTTATTTAAAAAAATCAACTGGAGCCAGAAAGTTAAACAGATTTGTAAATGACTTCTATTAAAAAATCTTTACCCTTCCAGTACTTATTAGCAGCTGTATGCTACAGAGGAAATACTTTCCTTTTTGAATTTCTTTTTTCTGTCTTGTCCACAGTGCTCTCTGCTGACACCCCTGTCCGTATCAGGAACTGTCCAGAGCAGCATAGGTTTGCAATGCGGATTTTCTCCTGCTCTGGACAGTTCCTGATACGGGCATCAGGTGTCGGCAGAGAGCACTGTGGACAAGACAAAAAAGAAATTCAAAAAGAAAAGAATTTTCTCCTGGAGCATACAGCTACTAAAAAGTACTGAAAGGGTAAAGATTTTTTAATAGAAGTAATTTACAAATATGTTTAACTTTCTGGCAGCAGTTCATTTAAAAAAAAAAAAAAAAAAGTTTTCCACCGGAGTACCCCTTTAACCCATTGGGGACGGAGCCCGTTATAACCCTATCACTTGATTAATAACTCTGGATGCTTTTACTTCAAAATTTGATTCAGAGATTGTTTTTTTCGTGACATATTCTACTTTATGATAGTGGTAAATTTACTTCAATATTTGCATCATTTCTTGATGAAAAATGTGAAAATTTCAGGAAAAATTTGAACATTTTGCATTTTTCTGACTTTGAAGCTCTCTGCTTATAAGGAAAAAGGACATGTCAAATTATATATTGATTCACATATGCAATCTGTCTACTTTATGTTTGCATCATAAAGTTGACATGTTTGTACTTTTTGAAGACATCAGAGGGCTTCAAAGTTAGAAAAATGCAAAATGTTCAAATTTTTCCAGCAATTTTCAAATTTTTGCCAAAATTTCTAAATCAGTTTAGAAGTGAATTTGAGGGTCTTAATGTTGGAAATCCCCTATAATGGACCCCATTATGAAAACTGCACCCCTCAAAGTATTCAAAATGACAAAGTTTGTTAACCCTTTAGGTGTTTCACAGGAATAGTAGCAAAATGGAGGAGAAAAATCAAAATCATTTTTTTTTATTTTTTTATTTTTTTTTATACACTAAAATGTTCTTGTATCCCCATTTTTACAAGGGGTAAAAGGTAATAAGGCCTTCAATACTTGTAATAAATTTTCACTTGAGTAAGGAAATACCTCATATGTGGATGTAAAGTGCTCTGTGAGTGCACTAGAGGGCTCAGAATAGAAGGAGCGACAATGGGCTTTTGGAGAGCAAATTTTGCTGAAATGTATTTTTTTTTTTTTTTGGGGGGGGGGGGCATGTTGCATTTAGGAAGCCCCTATGATGCCAGAACAGTAGGGGAAAAAAACACACGGCATACTATTTTGGAAACTACACCCCTCAAGGAACGTAACAAGGGGTACAGTGAGCTTTAACACCCCACAGTTGATTGACGAACTTTCGTTAAATTGGGATGTAAAAATAAAATGCTGGTGTTACCCCAAATTTTTCATTTTCACAAGGGGTAATAGGAGAAAAAGCCCCCAAAAATTTGTAACCCCATTTCTTCTGAGTATGGAAATACCCCATATGTGGAAGTAAAGTGCTCTGCGGGAGAACTACAATGCTCAGAGGAGCGCCATTGGGCTTTTGAAGAGAGAATTTGTTTGGAATGGAAGTCGGGTGCCATGTGCATTTACAAAGCCCCCATGGTGCCATAACAGTAGACCCCCCCCCCCCCAAACATGTGACCCCAAAAAATCTGTCAGACACCTGTGGGGTGTAAATGCTCACTGCACCCCTTATTAAATTCTGTGAGGGGTGTAGTATCCAAAATGGGGTCACATGTGGGGGGGGGGGGGGTCCACTGTTCTGGCTTTCAATTCCAGCCCAATTCTCTCTTCAAAAGCCCAATGGTGCTCCTTCTATTGAGCATTGTAGTGCGCCAGCAGAGCACTTTACATCCACATATGGGGTATTTCCATGCTCAGAAGAAATGGGGTTACAAATTCTGGGGGGCTTATTTCCTATTACCCCTTGTGAAAATGAAAAATTTGGGGTAACACCAGCATTTCAGGGAAAAAAACCTTTTTAATTTCATGTCCAACTTTAACAAAAAATTGGGGGTTAAGTTAAGGCTCACTATACCCCTTATGTTCCGTGAGGGGTGTAGTTTCCAAAATGGGGTCAACTCTGTGCATATCGCCAATATCGCCAATTTTAGGCCTCAAATGTACATGGCGCTCTCTCACTCCTGAGCCTTGTTGTGCATCCGCTGAGCATTTTACATCCACATATGGGGTATTTCCGTACTCGGAGGAAATTGTGTTAGAAATTTTGGGGGTCTTTTTCTCCTTTTACCTCTTGAGAAAATATAAAGTATGGGGCAACACCAGCATGTTAGTGTAATTTTTTTAAATCTTTTTACACTAACATGCTGGTGTAGCCCCCAACTTTACCTCTTCATAAGGGGTAAAAGGAGAAAAATCCTCCCCAAAATTTGTAACACAATTTCTCCTGAGTATGGAAATACCCCATATGTGGCCCTAAACTGTTGCCTTGAAAGACGACAGAGCTCTGAAGTGAGAGAGTGCCATGCACCTTTTGAGGCCTAAATGAGGAATTTGCAATAGGGGCGGACCCGGATACAAGGATGGGGCTTGTCTCCACCAAAACCCTACAGCAGTGTTTCCCAAACAGGGTTCCTCCAGCTGTTGCAAGACTCCCAGCCTGCCAGGACAGTCAATGGCTGTCTGGCAATACTGGGAGTTGTAGTTTTGCAATAGCTGGAGGCTCACGTTTAGTAAACACTGCCGTATGAGACATTTTTTATTTGGGGAAGGGGGACGTGTAAGAGGGTGTATATGTAGTATTTTACTTTTTTATTATGTGTTAGTGTAGTGTTCTTAGGGTACATTAACACAGGCGGGGCTTCACGGTGAGTTTTCTGCTGGGAGTTTGAACTGCGGCGAAAAATTTGCTGCAGCTCAAACTTGTAGAAGGATACCCACTGTAAACACACGCGTGTGAATGTACCCTGTACATTCACATGGGGCGGCACCCCAAACCTTCAGCTGTGGCAAAACTACAACTCACAGACAGACCGTATATGCTGGGAGTTGTAGTTTTGCAACAGCTGTAGGCACACTGGTGGGGAACCACTTAGTTAGGAAACAGTTTCTAGCTCAGTGATTCCAACCAGTGTGCCTCCAGCTGTTGCAAAACTACAACTCTCAGCATGTACAGTCTATCAGTGCATTCTGGGAGTTGTAGTTTTGCAACAGCTGGAGGCACACCGGTTGGAATCAGTGGTAAACACTGAGCTAGAGTCTGTTTCCTAAACCAGTGTGCCTACAGCTGTTTCAAAACTACAATTCCCAGCATGCCCAGACAGTCAGGGATGCTGGGCTTGTAGCTCTGCAATATCTGGCCCTTCAAATGTTGCAGAACTACAACTCCCAGCATGCCTGGCCAGTCTTGGCATGCTAGGAGTTGCAGTTCTGCAACAACTGGGGAAGAACAGCTTGGAGACCGCTAAGTAGTGGTCTCCAAACTGTAGCCCTCGCAGATGTTGCAAAACTACAACTCCAAGCATGCCCAGACTGTCCAGGTATGCTGGGAGTTGTAGTTCTGCAACATGTGAAAGGCCAGATATTGCAGAACTACACGCCCAGCATCCCTAACTGTCTGGGCATGCTGGGAATTGTAGTTTTGCAACATCTGGAGGGCTATAGTTTGGAGACCACCTTGCTCCTATCCTTTAGCTTGGTCAGATCATTCTCAGCTCCGATCATTCTTATTTTCCGGGCGATCGGGTCACCAGTGACCCGATTGGCCCGGATTTGCCGCAAATTGCCGGTCTGAATTGACTGGCGATTTGCGACAATCACCGACATGGGGTGGGGTCTTAGGACCCCCCTAGGCATTGCCACGGGATGCCTTCTGATAGATATAAGCGGTCATCCCGGTACGGTCCCCGCCCTCCGTCCCCAACAGGTTAAGGGGAATCGGTCAGCTGGAATTCAAGTTCCAAACTGCTGACCCTAATAAATAGTGGTTAGGACAAGGAGACATGTGGTAATTTTCATATCTGTCTGTGCTTCATTAATATAAAAAAAAAAAAACTCTCTGGGGCCAAGAAAACCTTCTTGCTCCTCCTCCCATCCCTGTCCCTGCTTCCTTTGGAAACAGGGCTCGGCTTCCAGGTGTCTTTTCAGTCAATGGAGAGGGGACAGGGATGGGAGGGGGTATGAGGTGGTGTTCCAGCCCTAGCACTTCAGGGGCTTTTGAACTCCTCTTTGACACTTTGCACATTTCTACATTATAGAAGCACAGACAGATTTATGAGATGTACCATGTGTTTCCTTACCCTTGTAGCTATCTAACAATGTCAGCAGTATGGAACGTGAATTGCAGTGATCATACATGTATCTCCTGTCCTGCCATTGTACCACTTACTCACATAGTAAGTTGAACTCAGTTTTCTAGGTGAGAAAATAACAATCCTCTTGCTTCTATTACCAGATCACAACCCTGGTCACCAGCACCTTTCTCATTGTGAAAGTCATAATGTCAGAGGTGAGTGGATCCCTGATATAAGGCTTTTACACAAATACACTGAAGAAGTTTGTATGGTTGGAATGGTAGTTTACTAAACTCCGGGATCTCTGTGGGAGAGCAGGAGAAACACGAGCGCTGTACTCATGCACCCGACAGGTGCACAAATGGGAGGCGCTATGCCCATTTAGGAGATCGCAGGGGGGGGGGGGGGGGGTCCCACAGGCCCCACAATTAGACACTTATCCCCTTTCCTGTAGATTTGAATACAAGATGTAACTCGGAATCACTACAGGGTAAGTAACAGATGCATACAGTGACCCCACCAGCAGAATAGTGAGTACAGCTCTGGAGTATAATACAGGATATAACTAAGGATCAGTAGAGGATCAGTAACGGATACACACAGTGACCCCACCAGCAGAATAGTGAGTACAGCTCTGGAGTATAATACAATATATAACTCAGGATCAGTACAGGATAAGGAATGTAATGTATATACACAGTGACCTCACCAGCAGAATAGTGAGTACAGCTCTGGAGTATAATACAGGATATAACTAAGGATCAGTACAGGATAAGTAATGTATGTACACAGTGACCTCACCAGCAGAATAGTGAGTACAGCTCTGGAGTATAATACAATATATAACTAAGGATCAGTACAGGATAAGTAATGTATGTACACAGTGATTTCACCAGCAGAATAGTGAGTACAGCTCTGGAGTATAATACAGGATATAACTAAGGATCAGTACAGGATCAGTAACGGATACACACAGTGACCCCACCAGCAGAATAGTGAGTACAGCTCTGATGTATAATACAGGATATAACTCAGGATCAGTACAGGATAAGTAATGTAATGTATGTACACAGTGACCTCACCAGCAGAATAGGGAGTACAGCTCTGCAGTATAATACAGGATGTAACGCAGGATCAGTACTGGATATGTAATGTAATACATTTACAAAGTTGCTTTGCTTTTTGTATAGATTAATATTCTATATATACATAGTGTTAAGGAGAACACAGAAAACTCTTAAATGGGCACTGTCAGATACAAAAACATTTGATATGTTGTAAACCAATGGGTTTTGCAATTGCTTTCATTAGAAAAATTTTCAGTATTTCATACTGAAAAATCCAGTCAAACCACTGCTTCCCTGCCTGTTGGACACATACTAGTCCTGCTGTGTCCATGCATCATCACCTATGTCATGGACACACTTCCTTAATTGACAGCTGGGAGTGAAGGGCTCACAGCTGGAGGAAAAATCCTCCCACTGTAAGCTTGTGTCAGTGAGGACATGCTGGGAGTTGTAGTTTTGCTAATGCTAGGGGAGATGGGAGCAAACAGCATACAGAGGGAGGGGGCGGAGACCTGCACAGTGAGGCCACGCCCCCTCCCTTTTGAGAGGAATTCAGACTAGTGAACTAAATTAAAAGTGTAATAAAAAAATAAATAAAGGTGCTAGACACATAAAAATTAGACATACATGGTCAGGATTAGGTACTGAGTGATATACTAAAAAAAATAAAAATGTGTTGGATCTGACGGGTACACTTTAAAACGGAGAACACACAAAACTTTTTTTAAGGGAGTAAAATAAATATATTTTTCCCGAATTCCTCAGCTTCTTTCCAAAGGGGCATTAGGATATCTCCTGCCTATTATGTCTTTCGTACTGGCATGGTTGGAAACATGGTTCCTGGACTTCAAGGTTTTGACGCAGGAAGCAGAGGAAGAGCGATGTAAGTGGCGGCTACAATGAAGGATGAGAACAGATCTGTAAATCTCCCCCATCTGAGTAATATATGGATTGTGTTATTTCAGGGTATCTGGCTGCACAGGCCGCTGCGTTCCGTCCTCCTCTCCTGTACCCAGGACCTTCTTCTGAAGGACAATTTTATTCCCCCCCAGAGTCTTTCGCAGGTCAGCATTTACCATTTTTTTTCTGCTTCTTCCCTTATGGGATGAAGTAGGTCTTCCTCTTCATCTCCTTTTTTACTTAAAGGGGTACTCCCATGGAGAACTTTTTATTTTATTTATTTTTTATAATCAACTGGTGCCAGAAAGTTAAACACATTTGTAAATGACTTCTATTAAAACATTTTAATCCTTCCAATACATTTTATAGGCTGTATACTACAGAGGAAATGCTTTTCTTTTTGGATTTCTCTGATGTCACGAGCACAGTGCTCTCTGCTGACCTCTGCTGTCCATTTTAGGAACTGTCCAGATCAGCATATGTTTGCTATGGGGATTTTCTCCTTCTCTGGACAGTTCCAAAAATGGACAGCAGAGAGTACTGTGGTCGTGACAGAAGAGAAATCCAAAAAGAAAAGCATTTTCTCTGTGGTAAACAGCCCCTAAAAAGTACTGGAAGGATTAAGATTTTTATTTTTTTTTTTATTTTTTTTTATAGAAGTAATTAACAAACTTCCTGGCACCAGTTGATTTAAAAATAAAAAAAAAGTTTTCCACGGGAGTACCCCTTTTAAAGGAAACCTGTCACATGTTCACTCCAGCACCAATCACACCAGGTACTGACTGATTCATATGATCCCTACGTTGCCCCGATCTGTCCGGCCGTTCGCCCGCAATCTTAGTTTTTCTATATATGCAAATGTAGCTGTGGAACTGTAACTGGTTTTCAGGAGCCTAGTGGCACTGTGACGTCAGTGCCGCCCGTCTGCAGCGCCGCCCGCTTAGGAATATTTATCCCTCCGGCTCGCCCTCTCTCCACCGCTCCTAACTGGTCTTCACTGCGCATGCGCAGTGAAGACCAGTTAGGAGCGGTGGGGAGAGGGGGAGCCGGAGGGATAAATATTCATAAGTGGGCGGCGCTGATGTCACAGTGCCACTAGGCTCCTTAAATCCCCACCTGTGCCAGTTACAGTCACATTTGCATATATAGAAAAACGAAGATTGCAGGCAAACGGCGGGACGGATCGGGGCAACGTAGGGATCATATGAATCAGCGTCCCCCGCACCTGTGGTTAGTGCGGGAGTGAACATGTGACAGTGTTCCTTTAATCTATATAACTGGACAGCTTCCCTGAGATGACTTGTCTCCGCAGGGTCAGATAATGAATATGATGACGATGAGGAGGCAGTGGGTCGAAAGGCTGTAACTCCCCAAGAACGAGAGTATGTGAGGAAAGGAAAAGAAGCCATGGAGATTGTAGAGCAGATCCTGGCCCAGGAAGTCAACTGGAAGTTCGAGAAGAACAATGTGAGTAACTTGCTTCTTTGCAGCCTCTATTGACTTTCCATTCTCCATCCATTAAGGCTCCAACTAGAATTGTAGGCCTGCAAGTTGACAGAGAAATATATACAGAAAGACAATCTGTATAAGGCTGGGTTCACATCACGTTTTCCTCCATACTGTTTTCAATCCATTTTTCTAAAGAAAACCATATGGCAAAAAAACGGATGGAACAGTATATGGGGAAAAAGTAAACCATATGCGTTTTTAAACTGTATACTGTTTTTAAAAGTGTATACAGTTCTGTCCGTTTTTTTTATTAAAAAAAAACAAAAAAAACATAGGTCAACCACGGTTTTGTCTCCGGTTTAAAAACCCTACTGCAATCGCATACTTTTTTTTTTAACATGGACGTCAATGGGAAACGCACATGTATACAGTTCCATACGGAAAACCGTATACGGTTTTTACTTTGCACATGCGCATTTGCATCCTAAACTCCCCACCGAACATCCCTCCCATTAAAAATTGACAAAATTATCAAAAAGGTTTTTTTTTTTTATTTTTATTTATTTTTTTTTTATAAAAAGAAACGGAACTGTATGCACTTTTAAAAACGCATACGGTTTACTTTTTCCCATACTGTTCCATCTGTATTTTTTTTGCCATACGGTTTTCTTTAGAAAAACGGATTGAGAACAGTATGGAGGAAAACGTGATGTGAACCCGGCCTAAATTTGGCATGATGCATCTGCATCCTAAATCAGTGATACAGGCTGTTGTTTGACCTTAAAGGAGTACTGTGGTGTTTTTTTTTTTTTTTTTTTCTTCTATCCCTCTGTGCCCGGGCTGCCAAATGAAACAAAACAAACTCAAAAGGGGTATTCCGGCTTTATTCATCTTATCCCCTATCCAAAGGATAGGGGATAAGATGTGTGATCGCAGGGGTGACGTCACCCACGCCCCCTCCATTCATGTCTATGGGAGGGGGCAGGGACATCATGTCACGGCCACGCCCCTCTATTCATGTCTATGGGAGGGGGCCGCCACGTTCCCGACTCGGAGGCAGAGCCCGGCACAGAATGCTGGGGGCAACACCGAGATTGTGGGGTTCCCCAGTGGCGGGACCCCTGCGATCGTACATCTTATCCCCTATCCTTTTGGATAGCGGAAAAAATTTATGAAGCTGGAATACCCCTTTAACTCACCTTCCTATTTTCCCCCTATGCAACGATATCTGTGTCCCGTTCTCCGGTCCCTGTCCTCTTCCGCTTCCTGTGGGACAGACAGTCATGCTGCGCTCAGCCTATCACCAGGCACAGCAATGTCACTCTGCGGCTGGTGATACACTGAGCGGAAATAGACTGGGACCCGAGAATGGGACACCTATATCTGTGCAACGGGGGAACATAGGAAGGTCAAACAGTCTTTATCACTGATATAGGATGGATCGAACCAACATAGTACTCCTTTAAAGTGGTACTTCCGGAGATAGTCTCTGATCTACAGGCCCGAAGAGGGCTCCAGCCCCCAGAGATGAACTGGTCTTGGGAGTAACCACACGATCCGGGGGATTTACGCAGTTGGACCACAGGATAGGGGATATGTTTTTCATAACTGGACTGCCTCTTTAACCCTTTAAGGACCAGGCCCATGTTATTTTTGCATTTTTGTTTTTTCCTCCTTGCCTTCTAAAAATCCATAACTCTCTTATATTTCCATCCACAGACCCATATATGGCTTGTTTTTTGCATCATCAATTTTACTTTGTAATGACATCACTTATTTTACCATACAATGTACGGTGCAACCAAAAAATTTATTTATGTGGGAAAATTTTAAAAGAAAATCACAATTTATGACATTTTGGAAGGTTTTGTTTTCATGCTGTACACTTTACAGTAAAAATTACATATTTTCTTCTGTGGGTCAATACGATTAAAATTGTGGTCGTTGCTACATGACCGAAATGCGTAAAACCCTAATACTAACCTAACAACCAACTGTAACCAATGACCTATCATCCTCAACTAAGCAGTCTGAAGTGTGCCATAACTGCGGCGTGAAGAATATGCCAGGAAAAGAGGGCAAAACCCGGTTTTAAACAAACATTTGTTTATTGCAGATTACAACACAAGAGACTGGAATGCGCTAGCCATTTCTTTGCGAGGGTTAGGGATATACTGCATGTAGCATCCGGATTTCCAACGTCCTAATTTCTTGATTACGTGAGCTGGGACCCCGTGCTTAGAAGCGGCTGTAGCTGCGCCAATACGGAAGGAGTGACCGGATAATGAGGTCGGGTCTCCTCCCAGCGACCTGACCAGAATGCGTATATGTTTGATGAACTGAGAAGTAGTTAATGGATTGGATCTGAAACGGAGCAAAGGGTCGTCAGCAGATGGGTTAACACAGGCATTCAACAAATCACGGAGGACCGTGACAGGACACCATTTGTGCGCAGTGGGGAAAAACCGGACAGTCACGGATTGACCCGGAGACGAGGTCTTGGTCTGACTGAGGGACAGTTCGAAATGATCAGAAACACAAGACAGCTGACTGACCTTAAGAAAGGGCGCGTTAACGGACCGAGCAGTACACTCGCCCGGTCTGAGAAACCCATAATAGGCAAGGTACATGGCCGCTTTTAATGTGAGGCTATCATGGAAACCCAACGGTGCGGAATCTAACAAGTCGGACAACTGCCTGAACATGTTGCCTGTGATAGGTTGTCTGACTGGGCTGCGAGGGACTTCCTTCTTAAGGATGCCCTTCAGAGCGGACTTCACCAGGCGAGAAGAGAATATAGAATAACTACAGGTATTGGTTAAGGACAGATGGTGTTGGATACCGGCTAGATAACTCCTAATAGTATTGTGGGATAAATGCAGTGTGGTATGGCAAAACCCAATATATGCTAAAAGGAAAGGAACTGAAATCTTGTCGCCCTCGGCGTGCTCGGATCTGAATTTGGAGAATGAGTTCCATGCCGTACCATAAATTTTTCGTGTATTTGTAGACAAGGAATCACTGACCAAACGTTTGGCTATCCGAAGATGCTGGTTCAATTCATGACTAGTGAATGGAACGGGGGAACTTGCGCCCCTATGGAATCGGCTTCTGGCATCACCTGAAAGAAATGTGAGAGGTTGTTCCTAGATAAGGCATCTGCAGCAATATTCTGGATTCCTTCAATGTGAGCACATGTGAAAGTAAATGTATGATGTAGGGATAGCCAAACTAATCGTCTAGCTAAACTCATGATGATAGGGCATCTAGACCTACCCTTCAGTAGAATATCTACGGTAGCGGCATTATCGGACACGAAAAGAACAGTGGTCCTGTTCCAAGCTGGACCCCACAACTGAGCAGCGGCTACTATCGGGTACAGTTCAAAGGCTGCCGAACTCCTTATGAAGCCTTCAATCTGGGTGATCTCGGGTGGCCAAGGGCCGGCGAACCAATGATTGCCCCAGATAGCAGCGAAACCCGTTGAAGAGGCAGCGTCGGAAAAAACCATGGGCGATTCGTTCCCAATGCTAGGGATAAAAAATGAAATGCCGTTCCAGTTGTGCAAAAACGACTCCCACATAGCTAAATCTGCTAAAGCTTGGCAATCTAGATGTATTAGACTATTCTGCTCAGAGGCTGACGGTAATAAGGCCAAGAGGCGGGATATGAAAGTGCGTCCCTGGGGGATGATACGCATAGCGAAATTTAACATCCCCAGGATGGATTGTAACTCAACCTTGGAAATGTAGGGGCGTTCCCTAAGCCTATGTATGGCGGTTCTAATCCTCACGAGCTTAGCTTCAGGAAGTCTGGCTTCCATTTTCTGAGAATCGAGCTCAATACCTAGAAATGTGATGACCCTGGAGGGACCTTCTGTTTTAGCGGGAGACACTGGGACCCCGAGAAAGTCAAAGACTGCTCGGAGAACCTGTAGATCCCTGGGCGAGGCATTGGGAGACTCGATTAACAGAAAATCGTCGAGATAATGAATGACGTGATTACACTCAAACCGATTTTCCAGTATCCAGTGGAGAGCCGAAGCAAAACGGTTAAATAACCATGGACTGCTGCGTGCACCAAAGGTTAGCTTGGTAGCGAAATAGTACAAGTTCCGCCAGCGAAGACCATGCCATTGCCATTGTTGAGGCATGATTGGGAGGAGCTTGAAGGCATCAGATATGTCCGCCTTAGATAACCAAGCTCCCCGCCCCAGGCTCAATATGATAGCTATGGCCTCATCAAGTGCATTAAGACTCGGGATTGTAGAAGAATAGGGGGCAGACAAATCATAAATTAATCGCTTTTTATTATTGAATTTGCCCGTCGCTAAGCCTATAGGGCTGACTCTATATATGTCAAAAGGTGATTCAACAAAAGGGCCAATAATAAATCCCTTATCTAGTTCAGTCTGTATAAGGGTGGAAACTGAGTCTGGGTCTGATGTAGCGGAGGCTAGATTATCGCACTCATGGGTCATCTGCGGCAGGGCCACGAAACCGACATGGAAACCCTGCTTGAAGCCAGCGACTAGGTGTCTGGCAAAAGACTGGTCTGGGTGACCCTGTAGAAAACGGCCCAAGAGGTCCGAATCCACCACCGCTAGTCAGGACTTCTCAGATTTTTGGCTGCACGTGGTCTTGGGATGAGCCCTAAAACAGACTGAGCAGATATGCAGTAGACGTCACTGGCTGTAAGTGCAGGAAGTGTAGTTAAAGTTGTTGCATATTTGTGATTTTCCTAAAAAGACTATGGCTCTGCCTAGCTTATCTGTAAGACCGGATACCTTAGGACCTCTAGGTTGGGCAGATCTAGACGTGCTGGGTGTTTCTGGAGGAGCTTGTGAAGTGGCTGAGGCACACCAGTCTGTGGTGTGAAAGGAAGAATGGCAAAAGGCGCACCCTGGGAGTTTAAGCCCTGAGAAGTGGTTGCAGTATAATTCAGTGTCTACAATAGCCCAATTTACGCTGAAGTTATACTGGCTTAGGGCGGCAGCAGCTTTGGCCGAGAAAGACTTGTGGTATTCGTAGAACAAATACCCACCAAATTTGTGGCTTAATTCAGTGATTTTGTAGAGGTACTGATCTAATTCTTCCCTCCTGTCTGGTTTGGCCGAACATATGACGTCCCGGAAGATGCTGAACGCCATAATGAACTCGGACAAGGTGAGCTTCTTATTCAATCTGGCATCTTTGGATTTAAGGACTACGGAGACATCTCCGCAGGCTATGGTCTTATTTTCGTTTAGATCATGAGTCGCTATAAGCAAAGATGCCAGATTAACATCCTTGCCTTCCAAGATCTCTTTCCTAATATGGGCAGGAATAAAATGGGCTGGCGAAATGTTGGGGACAGCAGATGGCGTACCTGAAATACTGGCATGAGAAGATGGCACAGTAGGAGGTGGAACCGGGGTAGAAGTGCCTGCAGTATTTCTGGACTCCATGGCATTCATCCTACTTCGCATGTCACTCACATCAGAGGTTAGATTATTAATAGCGGCATGTAACTGAGTAAGAGAAGTTTGAATGGTGGACATGGAAACTTCTTCACTGCTGTGCCCGGCGGAGTCTGCAGTGAGGATCCTATATAATTCCGCTTTACGGGCAGAAGCCGGGAAGGGGATGCCCCTTCTGACTAGCTCAGCCGTCAATTTTGGAATAGTCCATGTTCTCAGGGAAGGGACACTAGCTTGATCGGAACCTCTGGCTGCATTCTCCAAAACCGAAGCAGAATCCTCAATGTCTGACGCATGCGACATCCTGGAAAATAATCCAAACCGATGCTAAGTAACCTGTTTGCAACAAGCTACGACTAAGGAGATAACTACCAAGATACCACACTTTATCTAAAACAAAGATGATCGTGAAACACCAGGACAGAGAGAGAGTAAGCGAAGACGTGTCGGATGAGAATCGTATACGTGACCGGACCTAGACAAGTATGTGCCCGGTGGCAAGTGCGAAACGTTATATGAGTACCTTAACAACCTAGAACACCATGAAGAGCATCTTAAGGAAGGAGACTACACAGAAAAGAAATGCTGCGACAACACAAGCAATCACAACCTAAAAACGTGTTAGGTTCATGAGGTGATTACTTGAACAACGACGTACGACACTTAACCAGAACAGAGGGAAAGTAACCAAAGACGTGTCAGACGGGAAACGTATGCGTAACGGGCCTAGACGAGTATGTGCCCGGTGATGAGTGCGAAACGTTACACGAGTACCATATCAACCTATAACACCATAAAGTACATTATTTATTTTTTTTTTAGGACATGACTACACGAAAAAAGGAGTGCAACGACAATGCAAGCAATCACGAAAGTGTGACGGGTTTATAGGTGATTACTTGGGCAATGACGAAACAACTTATTAAACCAAGACAGAGGGAAAGTACCCGACGACGTGTTGGACGAGAATTGTATGCGTAACGGAGTCTAGATAAGTGTGAACCCAGAGGTAAGCGCGAAAGTTAATACAAACACCATGAAAACCCTGAACATTGTGAAAATCAAATTTTTGAGAACGTGACTATAACGTAAAAGAGGTGCACCGACAACACAAGTAAACACAACCTGAAGACGTGTCAGGTTCATGAGGTGCTTACTTGGATAATAAAATAATTCTTACCCGAAGAAGCGACTCTTAACTGAACCTTATGTCCCAGTGAACTACTTTTCGGATTTTGAGAAAGGATACAGGCAGCGTGAAGGCCGGAGACTTATGAACAGTGTAGTTGCAGTATTCCGGCGGGAACTGATTGCTGTGAAGAAACTTAATTATAGCATAGCACATATATCACCAAAGAAACTTCTAGCACGGGCTGACTACGTACCTTGGCAGATAATACAAATTGCCTGATGAAACAATTGCGTGCCTGGCGGGAGACTAACACCAACTAGGAAATATATCTGGAACTACCAAATGAACCGCGGCACCACCTAAACAGATAAGGTCAAAAGACAGGGACAGGGAACCCCAAGGACCATAAACTGGCAAGACTTGAAGCTACATACACATGGCTACCAATGAACTCTAGACAAGTAACATCAGGACGTACAAGAGTCTAACCTACCGAATTAACTGGTTTGGTCTGCGGTGTAAAGACGAGTTGATGAACCTAACAAACAGAGACTCATGAAAATCAGTTTAAACTTAACAAGCATCAGAAGGCGTGATACTAATCACCTGAACATGAGAGACAACACACATGAGATTGAATGCCTGAACGTACGGAATGCGAATAGAATACAATGGAGGGCTGAGATAAGAGAAACATGGTAGCAAGTGCATATAACCTGCGGTATGAACAGCGTACTAGTACATACGGAGGGGGTATTAGTAAGCCGGGAAGAAAACTAGGAAGTTGACTGCCCGGCCACCTTAAGGAGTCCACCGCAGCCCTATGGGGGACCTGTTAGGTAGCGTTGGTAACGTAACCGCCATGAATACCCTGGCCGCCCTAGAGCCTAACCCCCCTGCGTAGTGCTGTGGAGGATACATAATAATTATAACACTATCTTTGTTTATTATATATGACTCCCCTGCTTATAGCTGCGGGGAACCTATGATGCTTATAGCACTAACGTGGGTTAAATATATATAAACCCCTCTCTATATATATATATATATTTTTTTTTTTTTTCAACAGTGTGTGAGGTAAAAGGGGAGGGGGGGGGGGGTGAGTGAGTAGGGCGGCCGAGAGGTATGGGGAGAATGCGGATGGACTGTAAGGCAGGTGGGCTGGCAGAGTAAGCCAGTACACCGGGACCGTACCCCGGACGATTAGAAATAAAATGAACACCATGCGAGGATAGCTGGGGGGAAGCCGGGCCGTTCATCGGTCATCCACGCGACCAGGAAGCCTCACAGCACAACCCCCAGCGTCCCAGCTACTCACGTTTTGTTGATCGCAAACGGCGAGGACCCGAGCGAGGAAGAAGTCTGACCACTTCCGGTCAGCTGATGTGTGTCAGCTGACGTAGCGAAGAACCCACGGCGTCATTGAAGGGGGAGAGCCGTGGGTTCTTATAGTCATCCCGCTCCTCCCACAATTACAGGCCAGCTGCGCAGGCCTTTCCATTTATCCCCATGTTATATGCTTTTCTATTTTACTGCTTTAAAAAAAAATCTCAAGCTATTTTAACAAAATTAATGCATCTTAAAATTCCCATATTTTGACCACCTATAACTTTCAAATTTTTCCGTATATGGGGCAGTGTGAGGGCTCATTTTTTGTGCCGTGATGTGTAGTTTTTACACATTTGTGCAGTGATCCGTAGTTTTTACACATTCGCTTATATTTTTAATCACTTTTTTTATAAAAAAAAAAAATAATAATAATTTGGAATAAAATGTGACAAAAAAAGCAGCTTTTTAAAAAATTTTTTATTTTATTTTTTTTTATGTTTAAGTCGTTCACCATATGGTATAATTAAAATGATATTTTTATAGTTCCGAGATTTATGCACGTGGCAATACCAAATATGTTTATTAACAAAAAATGTTAACACTTTTTTGGGGGAAAAATGGGGGGGGGGGGGGAAAAGGGGCGAATTACATTTTTATTGGGGGAGGAGATTTTTCACTTTTTTTTTTTTTTGTATTTTTTTTTTTCCTCCAGCCTCTTGGTCGTCATGCTGCACACTCGGGGCCTCCAGCGCTGCGGAGAGCTCGCAAAGGTGTTTGCTGAATGACAGATTGCGGGGGTCCCCAGCAGCAGGACCCCCGTGATCAGTCATCTTATCCCCTATCCTTTGGATAGGGGATAAGATGTATTAGAGCCGGAGTACCCCTTTAATTCCCCTGTAGCGCCACCACATGGGGAATTAAAGGGGTAGTCCAGTGGTGAAAAATGTATCCCCTATCCTAATCTCCTATCCTTAGGATAGGGGATAAGTTTGAGATTGCGGGGGGTCCGACCGCTGGGGCCCCCTGCGATCTCTCTGTACGGGGGCCAGGCTCTCCGGCCAGATAGCGGGTGTCGACCTCCGCACGAAGCGGCGGCCGACACGCCCCCTCAATACATCTCTATGGCAGATCCGGAGATTACCGAAGGCAGCGCTTCGGCTCTGCCATAGAGTTGTATTGAGGGGGCGTGTCGGCCCCCGCTTCGTGCGGGGGTCGACACGCCCCCTTTGCGCGGGCTGTCGGGGCACCATACAAGAGATCGCAGGGGGCCCCAGCGGTCGGGGGATAGGGGATAAGTTGTTCACCACTGGACTACTCCTTTAAGTATTACACAGATCTCATTAAAAATCAGTAGGCTGTCTAACGCATGGATAATGCCGCCTGGAATAGCGAACCACCAGACAAATTGCTTCACCTGCTTTTGTATTTTAGGATGTTGGAGACATTGTGTACACATTAGACATACCTTTCCATGGAAAGACCTTCATCTTAAAGGTAGGAATGGAGGATTAGTTCTGGCTGTATTGGCACTTTGATAGGTGATACATAGATATGACTGTGCTCTGTGCTTTGTTCTTAGGCTTTCATGCAGTGTCCTGCAGAGACGGTTTATCAGGAGGTCATCCTGCAACCTGAAAAGATGGTGTTGTGGAACCGGACAGTGGCTGTTTGTCAGGTCAGTATTTTGTTAGTGTTAAAGGGGTACTCCGCATGCTGGAGCCGGCACCAGGAGCTTGTGAAGTCATAGCCCGCACCCTCATGACACCCCGCCCCCTCAATGCAAGTTTATGTGAGGGGGGCGTGACAGCCGTCACGCCCCCCTCACATAAACTTGCATTGAGGGGGCGGGGTGTCACGAGGGTGCGGGCTATGACTTCACAAGCTCCTGGTGCCGATCTCCCATAGACTTGCATTGGGGGGGGCCAGGGCGTGATTGCACGAGGGGGCGGGGCTATGATGGCACGAGCTGCCGGCTCCAGCGTTCGGAGCAGTTCCAAACGCTGAGCAGCGGAGTACCCCTTTTAAGCTGGCCTTATACAATAGATTAACGTTGGCTGAACCTGCTAATTTCAGCGGCATCAGCCACCTATCTAATATGTAGGGAGGCCTCCTTGTGACTGCAAATGTCAGGGAAGACAATGGTCCGGCATGAAGTGTCTGGCGTGAGGCGTCTCAAGTGTGTATGTGGAGATTGGGAGAGATGGCAACAGGCCTGTGAAATGTATGGTCCACTTTAGTGGCTTCAATGAGCTATCTGGATAAAATATGGTTAAATGAGCACAATCACTTACAAAAAAAAAACTTTTGACATATATAGTGGCATGTCAATGTGTGATCATTGAGTATTCAGACCCCCGACCGATTGCTGGAACAGCTGGGAGAAGAGTGCGTTAAGCAATAATGAATGTGTTAATTTGTCAGTAAAATATTTCCCACATTCTGAACATGAAACTAGTTTCTACCCTTTGTGAGTTTTTTGATGTTCAACAAAATTGGACTTGTGAGTAAAACATTTTCCACATTCTGAGCATGAAAATGGCTTCTCTCCTGTGGAATTGTCTCTGGTCTAAACACTCAGATCCTGACCAATCCAAGCTTTTGACATCTCTGAGGACAAGTCAGAAGTTATATTAAAGTGACAGAAACACTTTTGGCCTTCCATCCAAGATGCCGCCCTATAGACTGTGGCTGTCAAAGCCATGCATAGTGTAATTGTTCAAAAAGCTTCTTATTATACATTGCATGCCCTGTATTTTGCTTCCCAGATCTTACAGCGTGTGGATGATAACACCCTTGTGTCATATGACGTCTCTGCGGGAGCAGCTGGCGGCGTAGTGTCACCCAGGTCGGTTTATATTTGTTATTGACTCGTCTCATAGTTTTAAGGTTTATCGTCTTTATTTTATTTTTATATATATATATATATATATATTTTTTTTATCAATTCCTAATTGCATTCTAGAGATTTTGTCAATATACGACGCATTGAGAGAAGAAAAGATCGCTACTTGTCAGCTGGTATTGCGGGAACACACCCTGCCAGACCTCCCCTCACGAAATATGTCCGGTGAGCTGCCTGTTACATTTTCACAGTCACATGATCAAACAGTAGACATGAGAACAATGAGTTGTTAAAGCGGGGGTCTCCAATCTCCAGAACTACTACTCCCACCAGCAGGAGATTCAGAAATTAAAGGGGTATTCTGCTCATAGACATCTTATCCCCTATCCAAAGGATAGGGGATAAGATATCTGATTGAGGGGGTCCCGCCACTGGGACCCCCCCGCGATCTCTGTGCAGCACCAGGCATTTTGTGCCAGCTGCTACTCCAGTCTCGACAAGCGCTGGGTTTCCGGGACTGGAGATGTGATGTCACAGCACCCCCCCCCCCCCCCCTCCTATAGACATGAATGGAGGGGGGCATTGCATTATGTCTGCTTTGGATGGGGGATAATAGGTCTATGAGCGGAATACCCCTTAGGGGGGTACTCCGCTGCTCAGCGTTTGGAACAAACTGTTACGAACGCTGGAGGTGGCGCCGAGAGCTCATGACTTCATGAGGGGCGGGGCTATGATATCACGAGCTCCCGGTGCCGGCTCCAGCGTTTGGAACTGTTTTTTTCCCAAACGCTGAGCAGCGGAATACCCCTTTAAGGACCAGGCCATTTTATTTTAGCGTTTTCGTTTTTTCCTCCTCATCATCTAAAATCAAAACTCTTTTTTTTTATATTTCCATTCACAGACCCATATGAGGGCTTGTTTTTGCATGACCAGTTGCACTTTGTAATGACATCAATCGTTTTACCCTAAAATGTATGGTAAACCCCCAAAAAATATTTTTGTGTAAGGCAATTTAAATGAAAATCATAATTTAGCAATTATTTCACGCTGTACACTTTACGGTAAAATTTACATGTTTTCTTTACTCTCTGGGTCAATACCATTAAAATGATACCCATGGTTACATACATTTCTATTATTGTACTGCTTTTAACCCCTTAAGGACCAGGCCATTTTACACCTCAGGACCAGAGCGTTTTTTGCACATCTGACCTCTGTCACTTTAAACATTAATAACTCTGGAATGCTTTTAGTTATCATTCTGATTCCGAGATCGTTTTTTCGTGACATATTGTACTTTAACATAGTGGTAACATTTTATGGTAACTTGCATCCTTTCTTGGTGAAAAATCCCAAAATTTGATGAAAAATTTTAAAAATTTGCATTTTTCTAACTTTGAAGCTCTCTGCTTGTAAGGAAAATGGATATTCCAAATAAAAAAAAATTTGATTCACATATACAATATGTTTGCATCATAAAATTGATGAGTTTTTACTTTTGGAAGACACCAGAGGGCTTCAAAGTTCAGCAGCAATTTTTCACAAAATTTTCAAACTCACTATTTTTCAGGGACCAGTTCAGGTTTGAAGTGGATTTGAAGGGTCTTCATATTAGAAATACCCCACAAATGACCCCATTATAAAAACTGCACCCCCCAAAGTATTCAAAATGACATTCAGTCAGCGTTTTAACCCTTTAGGTGTTTCACAGGAATAGCAGCAAAGTGAAGGAGAAAATTCACAATCTTCATTTTTTACACTCGCATGTTCTTGTAGACCCAATTTTTTAATTTTTACAAGGGGTAAAAGGAGAAAATGTATACTTATATTTGTAGCCCAATTTCTCTCGAGTAAGCACATACCTCATATGTCTATGTTAATTGTTCGGCGGGCGCAGTAGAGGGCTCAGAAGCGAAGGAGCGACAAGGGGATTTTGGAGAGTACGTTTTTCTGAAATGGTTTTTGGGGGGCATGTTGCATTTAGGAAGCCCCTATGGTGCCAGAACAGCAAAAAAAAAAAAAACACATGGCATACCATTTTGGAAACTAGACCCCTTAAGGAACGTAACAAGGAATAAAGCGAGCCTTAATACCCCACAGGTGTTTCACGACTTTTGCATATGTAAAAATTCTTTTATTTTTTTTCACTAAAATGTGTTTCCCCCCAAATTTCACATTTTTGCAAGGGTTAATAGCAGAAAAGACCCCCCAAAATTTGTAACCCCATCTCTTCTGAGTATGGAAATACCCCATGTGTGGACGTCAAGTGCTCTGCTGGCGCACTACAATGCTCAGAAGAGAAGGAGCGCCATTGAGCTTTTGGGGAAAAAAATTTTTGGAATGGAAGTCAGGGGCCATGTGCGTTTACAAAGCCCCCCGTGGTGCCAGAACAGTGGAACCCCCCACATGTGACCCTATTTTGGAAACTACACCCCTCACAGAATTTAATTAGGGGTGCAGTGAGTATTTACACCCCACTGGCGTTTGACAGATCTTTGGAACAGTGGGCTGTGCAAATGAAAAATAAAATTTTTCATTTTCACGGACCACTGTTCCAAAAATCTGTCAGACACCTGTGGGGCGTAAATGCTCACTGTACCCCTTATTACATTACGTGAGGGGTGTAGTTTCCAAAATGGGGTCACATGTGGGTATTTTTTTGGGGGGGGGGGTTTATGTCAGAACCGCTGTAAAATCAGCCACCCCTGGGCAAATCACCAATTTAGACCTCAAATGTACATGGTGCGCTCTCACTCCTGAGCCTTGTTGTGCGTCCGCAGAGCATTTTACGCCTACATATGGGGTATTTCTGTACTCAGGAGAAATTGCGTTACTAATTTTGGTGGTCTTTTTTTCCTTTTAACACTTGTGAAAATAAAAAGTAAAGGGCAACACCGGCATGTTAGTGTAAATTTTTTTATTTTTTTACACTAACAAGCTGGTGTAGCCCCAACTTTTCCTTTTCATAAGGTGTAAAAGGAGAAAAAGCCACCCAAAATTTGTAGTGCAATTTCTCCCGAGTACGGCGATACCCCATATGTGTCCCTAAACTGTTTCCTTGAAATACGACAGGGCTCCGAAGTGAGAGAGCGCCATGCGCATTTGAGGACTAAATTAGGGATTGCACAGGGGTGGACATAGGGGTATTGTACGCCAGTGATTCCCAAACAGGGTGCCTCCAGCTGTTGCTAAATTCCCAGCATGCCTGGACAGTCAGTGGCTGTCCGGAAATGCTGGGAGTTGTTGTTTTGCAACAGCTGGAGGCTCTGTTTTGGAAACACTGCCATACAATACGTTTTTCATTTTTATTGGGGGGAAAGTGTAAGGGGGTGTATATGTAGTGTTTTACCCTTTATTATGTGTAAGTGTAGTGTTTTTTAGGGTACATTCACACTGGCGGGTTACGGTGAGTTTCTCGCTAGAAGTTTGAGCTGCGGCGAAAAATTTGCTGCAGCCCAATCTTGAAGCAGGAAACTTACTGTAAGCCTGCCCGTGTGAATGTACCCTGTACGTTCACATGGGGGGGCAAACCTCCAGCTGTTTCAAAACTACAACTCCCAGCATGTACTGACAGACCGTGCATGCTGGAAGTTGTACTTTTGCAACAGCTGGAGGCACACTGGTTGGAAAACCTTCAGTTAGGTTCTGTTACCTAACTCAGTATTTTCTAACCAGTGTGCCTCCAGCTAACTCCCAGCATGTACTGATCGCCGAAGGGCATGCTGGGAGATGTAGTTATGCAATAGCTGGAGGTACACAACTACAACTCCCAGCATGCCGAGACAGCTGATTGCTGTTTGGACATGCTGGGATTTGCAGTTTTGCATCTGGAGGGCTACAGTTTTAGAGAACACTGCAAAGTGATCTCCAAACTGTGGTCCTCCAGCTGTTGCAAAACTACAATTCCCAGCATGCCCTGACAGCAAACAGTTGTTTGAGCATGCTGGGAGTTGTAGTTTTGCAACATCTGGAGGGCTACAGTTATAGACCACTGTATAATGGTCTCAAACTGTACCCTCCAGATTCCGTCGGATCCAGCCGCATGTCATCGCCGCCCGCCGATCTCAGTCGCCTGCAGCCTCCGACGCCCGCCCGGATTGGTAAGTGGATCTTCGGCGCCAGTCCCCGTCTTTTCCCCGTCCTGCCCCGCCTATTGTGGGTGGGCAGGACCGGGAAAACGAAAGTAAACCCCCCCCCCCCCCCCCCCCGCCCCCGATCTGCTATTGGTGGTCGCGTCTAGACCACCAATAGCAGGGATAGGAGGGGTGGCAACTCTGCCACCTCACTCCTATTGCTTCAGGGGGATCGTGGGTGTCTTAGACACCCGCGATCCCCCTTACATTCCGGGTCACCGGGTCACTATAGACCTGGAATCGCGCAAATCGCAAGTGTGAATTCACTTGCGATTTGCCGCGATCGCCGACATGGGGGGGTCTAATGACCCCCCTGGGCATTTGCACGGGATGCCTGCTGAATGATTTCAGCAGGCATCCCACTCCGATCCCCGCCCGGCGCACGGCGGGGACTAAATCTGCCCATGACGTAAATGTACGTCCCTGGTCCTTAAGACCCAGGGTGTCGGGACGTACCGTTACGTCATGGGTCCTGTAGGGGTTAAAAAATCTCAAACTTATATTTATTTTATTTTTTACATCATTAAGTTTAAAATATTTTGATCACCTGTAACTTTCTTATTTTTCCGTATTCGGGGATGTGAGAGGGCTCATATTTTGTGCCATGATCTGTTTTAGTGCCACGTTTGTGCAGATGTGACTTTTTGATCGCTTTTTATTAAAAAAATTGCAGTTTGATGTGACAAAAAAGCTGACATTTTGGACATATTTACCAAATATGTTTTATCATTTTTTTTTTTTTACTCTTTTGTGTATTAATATGGGGAAAAGGGGTGATTTAAAACTTTATTGGGGGAGGGGCTTTTTCCACTTTTTTATATTTTTCCACTTTTTTTTTTTTTTTTTTACATTTTACGCGTTTATAGCCCCCATAGGGGACTATTTATCGCAATCATTAGATTGCTAATACGGTTCAGTGCTATGCATAGGGCATAGCACTGATCAGTATTATCGGCAATCTTCTGCTCTGGTCTGCTGGAAGGCAGATTAGTGCAGAAGACCCCGGGAGACGGACGGACGGAGGCAGGTGATCCCTGGACGCTCCCGTATCCGGCCCAAACCCAATTAATTTCAATGAGCCGACCGGAGCCAAACACTGACTTTGGTCGGCTTATTTTTCCCCCGTATACGGTTTTCTGACCTGACCTAAAACCATGGTATACCACGGTTTTAGGTCTTGTGGAAAAACCGTATACGGGTCAAAAATAAGCCGACCAAAGTCAGCGTTGGACTCCTGTCGGCTCATTGAAATGCATTACATATGGGCCGGATCCGGAATGGGATACGGGAGTGCCCGGTTTTCGCTCCCCCCAGCCATATCCGGTTCTCGTACACTACAAACATAGTGTGAACCGGCCCTAACATCATGTGGATGTCTGAACCCAAAGTTCCCCAGCAGAACAGTGGCCAGATCTCCATGCTGCCTCCACCGACTGGCTTGTTTTGTTCCCATAGTGCATCCTGGTGTTGTTGATTCTTCAGGTATGTGACCACATGATGTAAAAGAGACAGAGATCCATCAGGCCAGGCCGCCATCTTCCAATGCTCATTGGTTCAGTTCTGACTATCACTTGTATATTGTAGATGCTATCGGCAATAGATGGGGTCAGCATGGAAGCCCAGTTACACAGCCCCATATACTACAACAGTGTTTCCCAAACAGTCTGCCTCCAGCTGTTGCAAAACTACAAGTCCCAGCATGCCCGGACAGCCGAAGGCTGTCCGGGCATGCTGGGACTTGTAGTTTTGCAACAGCTGGAGGCACACTGGTTGGGAAACACTGTATTACAAGGTTTGATGCCTGTGTATTCTGACTCCTTTCTATCATATAAACGAGAGAAAAAAACACAGGAGGTGCGCCCCTAGTGAGGACCGTTTTACAATGATAAGGGTTAACGTAAAGATGGGTTCTTACCCCTTGGTGTTGCGCTCAGAGCACAACACCTACAGTGGCGTCTGTGTATGGAAGATCAAGGGAAACCGCTGCCACGAGGAACAAGCCCGGTGTGACGTCCGTCAGTCCGGTAAGTAGCAATAGAGATAAATACGTGGATAAGTTCCTCTCAAGAAGGCGCTGGTACCCGGGGATGAAGATAAAGTTCTTTATTGGCAACGCGTTTCGATCCCGAACCGGGATCTTCGTCAGGCATCAACTTTCTATCATAGGCAGCAGTAATTTTTCCAGCCATTTGTACTACAGTAGCTCTTCTGTGGAATGGGGCCAAACGGGCTGGCCTGTATCACATCAATGAGCCTCACTATATGGCCCTTGTCACAGTCCCCTGGGTTCTTACACATG